>NW_026880202.1:0-30250 GCF_032173495.1 Musca vetustissima
CTGTCACCAGTTGTTGTTGTTGTTTTGTTTTCTGTATCTTCGGCTGCTTGATTTGTTTGGTTAGTTTGGCTCATATTGTTACTACGTACCACCACAAGGGTATAAACATTTTTATGTTGCCACTTCATTTGTGGTTACCACTTACAAAAGTATTTACCCCCCATACACATGCAGAGAGTTTATTTAGCCCGATATTCAAATATGGACTCGAAACTTTGTTGATGATGAACCCTTTCCTGGCATTGGAATCCCGCATGGATTCATCCCTTTTACATGTTAACTTTCCCTACTTTTCTGCTTGTTCGACATTATTTTGTAACATTTATATACCGTTTTTGTTGTTTCTGTTTTTGCTGCTGTTGTTGTCGTTGTTCTGCGTGTTTGACATTGTTGTGGTCTTGTTTACTCTCTTGTCAGTGTTTAAACTTCATAAAATTTTAGTTACATATGTATTTAGCCATTGAGGTTTTGAGTTAATTGATATTTTGTATAAATCATGTAAATTTTTCGTAATACACTCAGACTGGGGATGGGCGGGATGAAAAGCAAAATGGTATAACACACAATGTTTGACAAATTTCCTATAGATAATGTAGCGTATGAGTATTGACAATACGTATACGGCCCAACGTTGTACTGTAGCGTATGGGAATCAGCAATACGTATACGCAACTGGGACTACAGAGGTTCAAGTTTTAAATAATACTTGATATTTTTAAAAGAATATTTTTCAAAGGAAGAATATAAGGAAGTATACCAAGTCTATGGAAAGAGGTTACCGTGACCTTCATCCCGAAAGCCGGGAAGCCGAGTCATACGTTACCTAAATACTATAGACCGATTAGCCTTTCTTCCTTTCTACTAAAAACTGTAGAAAGGTTACTAGGCTCAGAAATTAGAAATACCATTGACCGTAGTAAACTTAGTAAATCCCAGCATGCCTACATCAAAGGCAGATCAGTGGATACAACTCTGCATGAGGTGGTTGGATGCATCGAGAAGAATATGGAGTCCTCTGGCTACACGTTGGCAGCATTCCTCGATATCGAAGGAGCTTTCAACAATGTGAAGCTAGAGGCAATCCATTCTGCTCTCGTAGGCATAGATATTCCCTCTCTCCTTACGGAATGGATTGATAGAATGCTGGAAAGCAGAATTATCAACTCATCCTTAGGAGAGAGTTCCGTGAGGAAATCTGTCAACAGAGGCACACCTCAGGAAGGAGTACTTTCCCCCCTTTTGTGGCTTCTGGTGATAAATGAGATACTTATGAAATTTAATCATCTCAGGATAAAGGATGTAGCCTATGCCGATGATGTAGTCTTGCTGGTTGGGGGTAAGTTTATAACGACAATATCAGACATCCTGGAGGGTGCCCTTTCAACCCTGTCAAATTGGGCTTGCACCAAAGGGCTTGGTGTAAACCCCACTAAAACCGAACTGGTGCTCTTCACTAGAAAGCACAAAATTCCCAGTTTCCACCTGCCATCACTTGGTGAAGTGACTCTAACCCTATTTGATGAAGCTAAATATCTTGGCACCATCCTAGAGCGCAAGTTACTGTGGAATAGGAATGTTGAGGAACGCTCCAAGAAGGGACTGCTGGCACTCTATTCATGCAAGAACTCCATAGGCAAAAGTTGGGATTGAGACCCGGAATTATACACTGGCTGTATACGACGATTGTCTTACCCATACTTACGTATGGTTGTCTTGTCTGGTGGCAAGGGGTGAACAAAAAGAAGCTGTTGACAATACAAAGCTTAGTACAGCGATCGGCTTCAATTTTGATCACCGGAGCATTAAGAAGTACACCACAGGCAGCCTTGAATGCAATCTTGAATCTCCAACCATTGGATATTCTGATCAAATTCCAGGCGGCCAGGTGTGCCCTGAGACTCCGTTAAACAGATGCCTTGAAATCGCTGAACTATGGTCATGCCAGCATCCTAAACATAACGCCAGGTTGTGACCTTTTTAGGGCGGATAGTCATATCTGTGATTATATTCCCCCCATAGGGACTTTAATGAAATCAAAGTTGAATTTCCTAGTAGGGAATCCTAGACTAGTGGCTCCCTACCTCTGCCAGGTCTGTCAATCTTCACAGACGGGTCCAAGATGGAAGAAGGCACTGACGCAGGCGTCTACTGTAGGGAATTAGGTATACAGAACTCATATAAACTCAACAATGACTGTAGCGTTTTTCAAGCAGAGATTCTCGCAATCACGAAAGCGGCCGAGATAGTAAAAGCACTTAATGCCGACATTACGGGTCCGGTGACTATTTATGTAGATAGTCAGGCGGCCCTGAAAGCGCTGAAGTCGCATACTATAAACTCGAAAACAGTTCATAATTGTAAGACTGCTCTGAATGATATACGACAAATAGTTGGGCTATTCTGGGTTCCAGGACATAACGATATTGACGGGAATGAGATAGCCGACGAGATTGCTCGAGGTCGTCCAGTCTTTTTATTGAGAGATCTGTGAAACCCCCCATTAGCTATTTCATTGGCAGAATCCGTGCGTTCCATTGCGAGATAGTCGGTAAACGATGGCTAAGGGAACCTGCTTGCAGAATCTCTAAATCTAAATCTATCTGGCCAGAATTCTCTCGTCTTCGCTGCTGGATCACATCAAGAGGGAGATCAAAATTGTTGTGGGGATTATTACTGGTCACTGCAAAGTTAGATCTCCCACTTCTAAGTGGGACTCCAGTGGAGAGGATTACTGTCGTCTATGTGAGGACGAAGAAGAACTGGAAACAATTGAGCACATCCTCTGCAAATGTCCATCGCTGATCAGCAGAAGACATAAACAGTTTGGATGTTATGAAATTGATAATCTAGTTTTCTTCTCCAAAATAGACCCTAACCAAATTCTAGGCTTTGTCAAAAAATTGACTTGGCTAAAATAATCTCATTTCCGCCCCTTTCTCTCGCTATTTATACCCTTCACCACACTGTGGTACAGGGTATTATGTCTTTGTGCATATGTTTGTAACAGGCAAAAGGAAACGAGATAGACACATGGTTCCTTTTGAGAATATGCATAGAATCACTTTCTAAGTCGATTTAAGCATGTCCGTCCGTCCGTCCGTCTGTCCGTCCGTCCGTCTGTCTGTCTGTCCATGTTAAATTGTAAACAAAGTACAGGTCGCATTTATGATCCGAATTGGATGAAATTTGGCATAGGTCACTTATTCGGCCCAAGGACGAACCCTATTGAAATTGGGAAAAATCGGTTCAGATTTAGATATAGCTCCCATATATATATTTAACCGATTTAATGTAAACGGTCCCTATATATCTTTCGATTTGCACGAAATTTGGTACAGCGTAATCATTTAGGTCTAGAATGATGTCTGCCAAGTTTCGTGAAAATCGGTCCAGATTTAGATATAGCTCCCATATATAGTTTCGTCCGATTTCATGTAAATGGTGCCCCAAAGTCCCTATATATATTTCGATTTGCACGAAAATTGGCATAACGTATTAAATTAAGCCTAGAGTGATGTCTGCCAAGTTTCGAGAAAATCGGTTCAGATTTAGATATAGCTCCCATATATAGTTTCGTCCGATTTCATGTAAATGGTGCCCCAAAGTCCCTATATATCTTTCGATTTGCACGAAATTTGGCATAACGTATTAAATTAAGCCTAGAGTGATGTCTGCCAAGTTTCGAGAAAATCGGTTCAGATTTAGATATAGCTCCCATATATAGTTTCGTCCGATTTCATGTAAATGGTGCCCCAAAGTCCCTATATAGCCTTCGATTTGCTCGAAATTTGGCATAGCGAAATGGATTAGGTCTAGATTGATGTGTGTTAAGTTTGCTGAAAATCGGTTCAGATTTAGATATAGCTCCCATATATATTTGCGTCCGATTTAAGGTAAATGGAGTACCAAAGTCCCTATATATCTTTCGATTTGCACGAAATTTGGCATAACGTATTAAATTAAGCCTAGAGTGATGTCTGCCAAGTTTCGAGAAAATCGGTTCAGATTTAGATATAGCTCCCATATATAGTTTCGTCCGATTTCATGTAAATGGTGCCCCAAATTCATTATATATCTTTCGATTTGCACGAAATTTGGCATAACGTATTAAATTAAGCCTTGAGTGATGTTTGCGAAGTTTCGAGAAAATCGGTTCAGATTTAGATATAGCTCCATATATAGTTTCGTCCGATTTGATGTAAATGGTGCCCCAAAGTCCCTATATATCCTTCGATTTGCTCGAAATTTGGCATAGCGAAATGGATTAGGTCTAGATTTATGTGTGTTAAGTTTGCTGAAAATCGGTTCAGATTTAGATATAGCTCCCATATATATTTTCGTCCGATTTAAGGTAAATGGTGTACCAAAGTCCCTATATATCCTTCGATTTGCACGAAATTTGACATATCGTACTTAATTAAGTCTAGAATAGTGCACGTTAAGTTTCTCGAAAATCGGTTTGGATTTAAATATAGCTCCTATATAAATTTTCGTCCGATTTAATGTAAATAGTGTACCGAAGTCCCTATACATATTTCGATTTGCACAAAATTTGGCATAGTGTACTAAAATGAGTCTGGAGATTTAAGTGAAATGAGATTTATATATAGCTCCTATATATTTTTGCTTCCGATTTTATGTAAATTGTGCACTAAAGACCCAAAGTTTGTCCGATTGCCACACAATTATGTACAATACAGAAGTTAATATAAGATAATCTCTGCCATTCTCATTGAAATCGGTTCAGATTTTGATATAGCTTCTACATATATATTTTCGTCCAATTTTACACAAAATTGACACAAATTTTGCACAACGTACTAAAGTTTTGAAATTTGGAAAGTGTAGAAATCGGTTCAGATTTTGATAGAGCTTCTATATATATTTTCTGCCGAGTTTTGGTAATTTTGTCCCATTGTAAGAAGCAACCGTATATCTGAACAAATGAAAAATTTAGTATAGGTTGCAGAATTCGACGTCTATTAGCATTCATCTGTTGAATATACCCAAAGTGGTGAAGGGTATCATATAGTCGGCCCCGCCCGACTTTTCTACTTTCCTTACTGGTTTTCTATCTACTCTTCTACTATCTTTTGTCTTTTCTTTATAGGTATTCCTATACATAAAAGATGATCACAATGGACATAGTTTCCGAGTGGACGGTTGTTACAACAACCGTACACGCCTAACCTAACCTATATAAGTAAGGATTTTTTAAAGAATATTTTTTCAAGGACCATCCTAAACAAAAAATATTTTTTTTTTAATTAAAATCATTTAAGGCCATTTTTACACTTTTTTAGAATTTTATTAATTAACTCACTTTGCTTTTGAACCACACTTCACATGTGACAGCACATCACTTGACTAAACTTCATGCGAACAGGGATTTGTGTACATCTAATAAACATATGTATATATGTGTATATAAATATGTATGTTCACATATACAAGCCAGAATACAACAATTCTAACAAAACCATATTTGTGGTAAAGTTAAATGAAATACAATTTTAGAACAGATTAACAGCAGCAACAACAAACAACAACCGAAACAACATAAATGAAAATTTCGACAAAATGTTGACTCACACCCATTCAAACCCATTTCATAAATTCGACTCTCAACTCAACTTCCATCACCAAAAAACCGCATTAATTATTCATATATCCCGACCCTTCCCCCCAAACCAGACCTTTCAGTTTTGTGATTTTAAGGGCAAAAATAATGTTCATCGAATGTTATTTTGGCACTATCCTTAAGGGGATTGGATTTTAGAAATTATGAAGAAGAGTTTCGTCTCAGTTGAGTGATTTATTTACGTTTAGCCAGAACCACCAAACGAAATTTATTGTCTGACATGGAGTAGTAAAACAAAATTATTCGTTTGTTTAGAAATTAGAAATATATTTGAAAGGAAATAACAGATGCAGAATAATATATTTATAGCATTTGTTGATTGGTATTTAAATCCAGAAGCGCGGTCCTCAACAGAAAGAAGAAGATGAATCATGGGATTTAAATAATATTTTTAAAAAAGAGAGTAACAAATTTACTAATAGTTTTATGTTTACTAGTTATTTCACGTGGTTATGAGGTCAAAAAAATAGTAGTGATTAAAATTGCTCACGTTCAGTGTCACTTGAACTCAACTTCGTCCGTAAGTCCATCGTTAGCATGTTTCCATTTGCCACTACTTTGAATCAAGTTTTTAATGACTTGAACAGACATTTTATCCGAAACCGTCTCTATTTCCCATTTCATGTTGGCTATGGATAGCTGGAGCGTATACGTATTGTGGACTCTTAATAAATTACATTACAGCACTGGGGCGTATATGTATTGTCAATAATCATGCGCTATATTGGTTCTTAAGTTATTTACAATCATTGTCCTATCCTTATAACTTAGCCTAAAGTGGGCAAAAAAAAAAAAATGGTCATCAAACATACAATCATGTAAATAACTTGAATGTGTCTGTCGAAACAATAAATCAGGATAAAAAACCGATAAGGAAAGTAGTAAAGTCGGACTGACTAACATCAATACTTACACATGTCATTCTGCAATCTATTCCATAATTTTTAAATAGACTTTAAGCACACTTTACGCACGCTATTTGGTATGCTTCACTGTTTAAAATGTAATATCAATCAATTACCCGTTGATTATTTGGTTTAAAATCAACATGAATAGGTCGAAATTATATATGAACCAGGAAGAGAGTAGTAAAGTCGGACTGGGCCGACTATATGATACCCTTCACCACGTTGGGTATATTCTACAAATGTATCCTAAAAGTCGTCGCCTTTTCGAAGGCACATTGACATGAAATTGAACGAACTTAAATATGTGATCTTTAGCCCTTTCAGTGTCAGCAAAGTTTTTTGTCGGAATAAAAATCTAAAATTTTGTACTTAAAATCATATAAAAGCATAGAGTTTAGAAAAAAAGCAATTTTCATTTTAACCCTCGGACAGTTTCGACTGTTTTTCAGCAAAAACAAAAACATCAATGTTAACGTTATATAGGATAACCGAAAAATCGCAAAGAAAGAGAGAATTTTTAAATGTCGAATATATTCGACAAAAACACTGAAAGGGTTAGGTATATACAAACCGACCAACATCAATCCCTACACATGTCATTCTGCAACCTATCCTAAATTTTGTAAATAGATTTAAAGCAAACTTTACACACGCTATTTGGTATCCTTCCCTGTTTAAAATATAATATGAATCAGGCAACCATTGATTATTTGGTGTACAATCAACATTAATAGGTATAAATTATATACGGAAGCTATGCTATATCTAAATCTGAACCGATTTCAACGAAACTTGCAAGAGATTAATTTATATTAATTTTAGTACGTTGTGTCAATCGGACTAGCTATGGGTCTTTAGTGCACCATTTACTTAAAATCCGACGAAAGTATATATAGGAGTTATATGTAAATCTGAACCGATTTCAAAAAAACTTGACACACAAAAGGCGCGGGTCGGCCAATCTTTGGTTCTTTAGTGCACAATTTACATAAAAGCGGACGAGACTATACATGGGAGCCATATCTAAATCTGGACCGATTTTCACGAAACATGACAGACTTCTCTCTAGGCTCAATTCAGTACGCTACGCCAAATTTAGTGCAAATCGAAAGATATATAGGGCCTTTGCTGCACCATTTACATAAAATCGGACGAAACTATATAAGGGAGCTATATCTAAATCTGGACCGATTTTTTCCAATTTCGATAGGGTTCGTCCTTGAGCCAAATAAGTGACCTGTGCCAAATTTAATCCATTTCGGATTATAAATGCAAAAATATTAACAAAAATACAATTACGGACGGACAGACGGACATGCATAAATCGACTCAGAAAGTAATTCTATGCATATTCTCCTGTTACAAACATATGCACAAAGACATAATATCCTGTACCACAGTGTGGCGAAGGGTATACAAATAGTGAGCATGTACCGTAGTTGTATAAATACGTCCAGAATTTTATTTAAGTGTGGAATCGTGCCAATAACACATATTTTATGGTAAACCCAGTTATCGAAAAAGATACATCCGTCATTAAATATGATCTTTATATGAAATGGAATCTTTTGGCAAATAGTTTACATATTCAAATCGAAGAACGAAAGTAGCTTCAAATGGTTGGGGTATATACTATGATCCTTACGCAAATTTCGCCACAAAAATGTCAGGAAGATGACCTCAAACCTATGAAGATAAGGAAAATTCCTCAAAGTGATTTTTAAAAGAGGAAAAATCCATCTCCAGATGAGCATCAGAAGTCCATTGATATTCTAAAACCAGCACAAAGTAAGAATTGCAGTTAATAGCGGCCCGAGGAAAATAGCTACACTGCTTAAGCAAACATCATTCCCATTTCTTAGCAGCGAAAAATGGCGGTCCCATTTAATCTCAACCAGACACCCATTGATTACTTGCTGTACAATTAACATGAATAAGACGAAATTATGGAAACTACGCTATATCGAAATATGATCCAATTTCAAGGACATTTGCCAGAGAATAATTTATATTAACTGTGCACCATTTACTTAAAATCGGACAAAAATATATATGCGAGCTATATCTAAATCTGAACTGTGTTGCACAGTGTTATATTTTAGAATCTTATTTTCTTTACAACAAATTATCAACCAGCCTTCGGCGAGCCCCCATATAATCAGCACGTTTTAATCATAATTGTCCTCAATATGATATTTTGTGGGCAAATCTTCCTACTAAAACTTATCAAAGTTAAAATTCAAGTATATTGAGGATTTCAAAAACTTTTTGTAGCAGATTTATACATACCCGTTGTAGTCCCTTTCAATAGTCCGAGTTTCATTCTCCTGTAAGCATTACAACTAATATTGAATATCAACTCATGTTGGAGGATAAAAAAATTATGGTTGGCCGTTGTCAGGTTTTTACTTGATTAAACATATGTCAATATTTTGACCTAGCCCCCATATACAGGTCTCTCCCAATATTACGTATTTTAATACTCATATGTAAAGTTTCCAACCTAAGTGATGAGATTTGTCACTCTGTGTTGTTAGTGAGTAAACATTTGTTTTTTTATTTCCACAAAAATTTCCAGTCTCATCCAGGATTTTGGGTAGTCCCAAATTTTGTATACCATTTACCACACTGTGGTACAGGGTATTATGTCTTTGGCATATGTTTGTAACTGGCATAAAGAAACGAGATACACCCATGGTTTCTTTTGAAAATATGCATAGAATCAATTTTTGAGTCGATTTATCCATGTACGCCTGTCTGTCCGTCCGTCCATGTATTTTTGTGAACAAAGTGCAGGTCGCATTTATGATTTGATTTGGATCAAATTTGGCACATGTCACTTAATTGGCCCAAGGACGAACCTATATATAGTGTCGTCCGATTTTATGTAAATGGTGCTCCATACTGCCAATATTGGCTCGATTGAGACAAAATTTTGCACAGCATACTGAATGAAGTCCCGTTTGATGTGTGAGAAGTTTTGTTGAAATTGGTTCAGATTTACAATATTTCCCATATAAAATTTTGCCGGTTTTCATACAAATGTTACACCAAAAATTCAAGTCTGCCCAATTGATATGCATTTTTTTATAGATTTCAGAATGTCATGTTTATGCTTTTTTATTAGTTCAAATATTTATGTAGATCACATTTGTTTTTTACTCGATTCCATGGCAATGGCCATCCAAAGATGCTATGTCTCTACACATTATCATCTCTTGTATGTACCCAAAGTGGTAATATAGGTTCTTGTTTTCATTAACCACGTGCAATATTCTGACATAACTGTCAGTATGTTAAAGTTCGTAATCTAGTATTCCAAGCTGAATACCTGAAATTTGGTATTTATTTCTCTCAGAATATAAACAACCTATTAGCGAATAATTTACAATGACTTAGTTCCATATAAAGATCCTGACCGAGTTAAGGAACTTTGAATGCATCTCACATGGTTATGGCTATACGAAATTCGTCCTGGCCAAACTGATCGACGTTTTCACCAATTTTGGTCTTTTATAGGAATTATAATAACAAAATTATTTAGAACTTGATTTATGGACTAAAAACTGTAAATCTCTTTTAAAGGTTTAAAAAATCCTTCAAATGTTCTTGTCCGACTTTTGCATCCCTCTTTCCAATTATCTGCATTACAACTTCATGATCTGTTACAATTCCCACTAATCACCTCTATTCAACATCCACACCAATACGAACATAAAACATATTATGATTTATCTGAGACGACAGCAACTACATCGTATTACCCTCCAGCAAACATTTCATCAAAAGTTAATAAAAAAATAGATGGCAAAAACAGTAATCGATGCCATCTACTCTCTTGACTTAAGTGGAAAAATAACATGTGTATCATCTTAACCTGACATGTTGGCAAAAAAGAAGCAAGCACTTTACTCATACACGAACATACACATACATATATCCCAGGGGGCAAACAAAAAACGCACACATATAGAATAAACGAAAACATATATAATATACTAAACAAACATAACTACACTACACTCCCATAAAAACACAGACATTCACACACACATCCGCACTCACACAACAATACAGTCTACTTACAACAGTGAATCATAGTAAAAGTTTAAGTACTAACAACGTTTGTGGATAAGCTTTTATACTAGACACTCTTCTTCTTCTTACATCCTCCCTTCGCACTCACCCACACTCCCATACCTAAGCACAACATAAGAGGATATGGTCATATATGTGATTACTTACTTATAAACGCCTGCCCACTGAGCATTTGGGGTTGGGGGAATTACATTTTGAGTTGGCCATACTTATTGGATTGTGTTATGCCATGATAACATTTTTAACTCCTAAGGGTCAGAGTGTGAACATACAGTTTATCATGTTAAGTATGTAAAGCTTAGCTACAACCGCATCGAGAAAACGATGCTAGTAGCTAGACAAGGGACATAGACTCGAAAGCGTAAACACACATACACACACTCACACATAGATATAGACACAATGTGGATAATATTTACTGTGTCAAAGATGTGGACACTGATACACTCTGGGGTATTTGGGGATAAATTGTGGAAAATAGATATGTGTGAATACACTGAGAGTTATTCGACAAATACACTTGGAAAATATAATTGTTAGGGGAAATGTGGAATTTAAAATATAACTGGATACACAATTTCGGGTGGAATAGCTCTCAAAATTCATAATTTGGGTAAATGGGGTAATATTTAAATAAGTGAAATCGATTGTTATAAAACTTATGAAACCCAGAGCAATATGAGAGCTACATCTAAACCCAGTGTAAGGAAAGGAAACAAATTTTTTTGTTTTGTGACTACAGTGAAGTTGCAGCCGAATAGTCGAGTGTGTTTGAAAAGCGAGCACTCGACTGCCAGTGGAAATATCTGTGGGGTTTTCGCTGACTAGTCGGGTGGAATTTTATAACTAGCCCTCGGCTACGAGAGGAAATAGTTTTGTAGCCTCGGCTACCAGTGAAGTACTTGCTGTCTCGTCGAGTTCAAAAACGAGCCCTCGACTGGAACAAAAAGGAATTCGTCGCTGTTGTCTAGGTCATGTGGGGCTTAAAAACGAGCCCTTAGCTTTAAGACGAAACATACGGTTGCTGATATGTGAAGCTGCCGCTAACCTCCAGGACTGTCGCTGTTCATGGCGCCGTCATCTCGTATCATCTCGTGTCAAAATTACTTCTAACACCAAATATCAAAACCTCGTCCCTAATTAGATCCATAGTGAGTGATTAAAAACAATTACGTGTTAAATGTAGTGTTTTATCGTTTAAGGAAGGATGTCATGGGACCAACCTGTGAAAGATAGGAAACCTGCGTTCTTAATAGATGCCGAATAATTGGAAAATGTATATATATATTTTTGAACAAACTATCAATTGTCGCGAAGTATTTCTCCAAGATTTGCATTCACCCTGTATTCTCGAATTGCTTCTTCAACAGGATCTATTTCTATATATCTATATCTTCTATATCTAACCAGTAAGGAAAGTAGTAAAGTCGGACGGGGCCGACTACATGATACCCTTCACCACTTTGGATATATCCAACAGATGAATCCTAACAGACGTTCATTTTTTGAATTACCTATATATGTATATATAGAAATCTAAACCGATTTCAACTAAACTTGCCACACGTGATGTTATAATAACTTCAGTACGTAGTGCAAAATTTTGTGCCGATTGAACCCATCTTGGTGAAACATTTATATCCAACTTCTAGGTTGTACTATCTCTGGTACATTAAGCAAAATTTGTGTCAATTTTGTTTAAAACCGGACGAAAATATATACGTAGAAGCTATATCAATATCTGAGACTTGCCAGAAATTAATTATATTAACTACTAAAACGTTGGGTATTTAGTGCACAATTTACATAAAATCGGAAGAAAAAATTTATAGGAGCTATATATAAATCTAAACCGATTTTCACGAAACTTAACACACATCATTCTAGACTTAATTCATTACGCTATGCCAAATTTCGTGCAAATCGTATGATATATAGATACTTTGGTACACCATTTACATTAAATTTCGTGCAAATCGAAAGATTTATAAGGACCTTGGTACACCATTTACATATGGGAGCTATATCTAAATCTGAACCGATTTTCACGAAACTTAGCACACATCACTCTAGACTTAATTTTGTGCGCTGTGACAAATTTCGTGCAAATCGAAAGATATATAAGGTCTTTGGTACACCATTTACATAAAATCGGACGAAACTATATATGGGAGCTATATCTAAATCTGAACCGATTTTTCTCAACTTCAGTAGGGTTCGTCCTTTGGCCAAATAAATGACCTATGCCAACATTCATCCAATTCGGATCATAAATGCGATCTGTACTTTGTTTACAATTTAACATGGACAGACGGACGGACATGCATAAATCGTCGTTTCCTTTTGCCTGTTACAAACATATGCACAAAGATATAATACCCTGTACCACAGTGTGGCGAAGGGTATAATTACAGCTGATTATGTTGAAAACCCTGAAAAAAGGCTACGAAATACCAAAACGTAGACCGATATATTCAATTTTCAATACCAATCATCCTAGGAGAAACCAGTGAGCGGAGCAGTATAGTCGGACGGGGCCGACCATATGATACCGTACACAAATACCACGAAAAGCAAACTTTCTGCGGTTCTATATTCTGAGCCTGGGCAATATTTCGTGATATTTGCACCCTTTTTACCGATTATAGATCAACAACTTCACTTTCTAGCCCTGGCATATTTTCTATTTTTTTTTTAAGTGAATTTTTACGCCCTAAAGCCCCTTCACCTTGTAAAATATGCGATGTTCTGCATAGAATAATTGCCTCTAGAGCGACTAGGAAATCTGACAAAATTAAAGTTTTCGGTTCATTCACAACCTGAATGAAATCTAAACTTCACCGAAAAGTATAGGCGTCGTCCTTGACCATAATCGGAACTTCATGTACAATTTCAAAGCGATTAGCGCGAAATTTTCGTCCTATAATCGAGTAATAGTAATACTATGCACATAGTCACCCTTACCTAATTACGTATAACTCCCACATCAGAGTACATACATCCATATTATTGGTATCAATTTGAAGGCCAACCACTCCTCTTGGATATACTATCAACTTCTAGAGTATATGTCCTTCAGGAGCAAGTATATACGCCCCAGAATTAAAATTTTGTAATTTTTCACACAAAAGTCAGGGTCCATTTGACCCACTAAATATTGACCAATCTTTATCAAAACAGGCATGCTTATTCTTTGGCCCGATCCCCTTGTCCATGTAAAATTTCACGATGTTCGGACCATAACTGTGGCCTCTGGAGCTACCAGAAAAGCCGACAAAAATTAAGTATTTGGCTCATTTCATCCCCTAAATATTAATCGATCTTTCCCAAAAAACAATAGGGGTCTTCATTGGGCAGAACCCATCCTACATGCAAAATTTCGTGAAGATTGGTCCATAACTGTGGCCTGTTTCGTGTTTACAAATTATAAAAAAAGACGGACAGACGGACAGACGGACGGACGCACATGTCTAGATCGACTCAGCTAGTCGAGATATCACGATTGGTATACTTAAAGGTGGGTCTAGGTCCAATATTTCGCTGCGTTACAAACTTTTGGGGCTGCACAAAGTTATAATACCCTGACAACATAGTTGTGTAGGGTATAATAACTATGTATATGCAAATTTCCATAGCTCTATCTTCAATATTGGCAATCAGACGGATGGACGGACAAACAGAGCTAAATCTACGTCGAATTTTATTCGTGCATGGTCTCTGCAGAGGTATTACAAACGAAATGTCAATGGGAGGGAGATCAGTAGGAACTTTGTACAAGAGGTAGTACACCATATTGTATTGGTATCGAGGAAGCTTTAAACCACTTCGGAACCAATTCCTAGCCTTTGGTGTTTACTTGGAAATCACAGACTGGGTTAAGCCATATGCTATGGAATATATGGAGAAGCTGCAGCGTGGCGTAACTATCAGAGACAACGTAGAAAAAGTACCTTAAAGTACTTAACCAATGCGGTATTTAATCCAGTCTGTAATGCAGATAATGTCATGCAAATTCTAAGGAAAAGTAATGAAAAATTATTATTCATCATAACCTTGTCGGATGAATAATATTCGGAACTATATCCATTGTTACTTCGTAAACAATTTAGAGACGGGCTACTATATAATAAATTAACATAAACCGTATATGTCGCTATAAAGAGGTTCGACCTTTCTTAATGTAGACCAGTGTACCTTCATAAACCAACTACTTCGTATAATATTTTATTTTTATTTTACTTCACTTCTCTTCATAATAAATAAGCTTATAACTATACTGTTAGGTTCAGTACGTATAAAAGGCGATAACAACACTCATACAGGCACACACAAACCACTTCATTCATATCCCCATGTAGAAAGTACTTTTTATCCTGTTGTTTACATTAGAATTCCCATTTGGTCATATAATAAACTTTGCTTTGGTTATAAAAAACACAAATAACAGCTCAGACTCATAACTACCGTAAAAAATGTTTATATATTTTATATTAAAAGTGAAGGAGAAAAAATACGAATTTTATATTTCCGTTGATCCTGGCGATTGTGACGTGTGCACCGTGTGTACAATTACATGAAGCTACTGGCTAAAGAAATGTAATATTTTTATAATGGACTTGTATGTTTGGTTTTATGATTATGTTAGTCGTTATTTAGGGTTTTTTGTTTAGTTTTTGTATTCCATAGATGGTGTTCCATTTAAGGATATCCGGATAATGACTAACCACAAAAAATTATTTTTACTGTGAGAATGTTGTTGGGTTGGTCGGGCATTTAAATGTCTAATAGTGCAATAGGACCGGTATAGAGGATTATTATGGTGGAAAGAAGAGTAAGAAGAGTAGGTCTTCTTAAAGGAGGTAGAATTTCTTAATAAATCCACGCCTCAGTTGGCCCTTGAAAAATATTCTTTAATAAATCCACGCCTCAGTTGGCCCTTGAAAAATATTCTTTAATAAATCCACGCCTCAGTTGGCCCTTGAAAAATATTCTTTAATAAATCCACGCCTCAGTTGGCCCTTGAAAAATATTCTTTAATAAATCCACGCCTGAAATCCACGCCTCAGTTGGCCCTTGAAAAATATTCTTTAATAAATCCACGCCTCAGTTGGCCCTTGAAAAATATTCTTTAATAAATCCACGCCTCAGTTGGCCCTTGAAAAATATTTCTTAATAAATCCACGCCTCAGTTGGCCCTTGAAAAATATTTCTTAATAAATCCATATGCTATAAAAATCCACGCCTATCCACGTCCTTGAAAAAAATATTCTTTAAAAATCCACGCCTATAGGTGGGATGATCCTTAAAAAATTATTGTTAAAAAATCCACGTTTATTGGTCGGATGGTCCTTGAAGAAATATTCTTTAAAAATCCACGCCTATTGGTCGGATGGTCCTTGAAAAAAAAATCTTTAAAAATCAACGCTTATTGGTCGGATGGTCCTTCAAAAAAATCTTTAAAAATCCACGCTTATTGGTCTTCTATAAGAATACCTGTAGGTCCTGTAGAAGACCAGTATATCTTCTTATATATGAACACTAGGTCTAATTGAATACACGTAGGTCTTTTAGAAGACAACTGGGTCTTCATACAGAATGACTACTTAAAGAAGACCAGTAGGTCTTCTTTTAGAATACCAGTAGATTTGTTATAGATGTTCAATATTACTTCTTACTTAAATTTCCATTCTTGTCGACTCGCCATACCATCATGCACATCATTCTCATTGTCATTCCGAACACAACGCTTCACATTGCCGCACATATAATACCTCAGCAAATAATTTCATCAATCGGAAATCTTAATTACAAACCTTTCATTACAATCCATCTATACAAGTGTTTCGCATTAATTTACCAACAAGAAATATGTCCATGTGTAATTGTAAATGGCATTTTGTCACTATGCAGGCGAAGTGGGATGCATTGTAGTGGACATGATGAAGAAGTCGCGAAACATCCGTAACATCATGGACGTTCCCTCTTAGGCGGAACGACGACAACCAAATTGGATTGTTAATGATATATTTGTGATGTGATGTGGTTAATGGTGTCTAAATGATGGCAACTAAATGTTAGTTAAATACATACCTAATTAAAGGTAAGAAGATGTGAAGTTATTTTACACTGTATAAGGTTGATGGATTGAAACAGTAACGAATCAGAGTATGATCGAAGTGTTTTTAATTTGTTACAAAAGAGATAACAATTGAATTGTGATATCCTGTGTATCATTGCATTCGAAAGAGTTTACATGGACGTATCAGTACTAACAAAGGTACCGAAAGGAAAAATCTTCTGCCCTTTACTTGATATTTCTTATATTGACTATCGACGGTCCCTTGACCGTCATTATAAAGGGGGCTGTCTATTTCAGCTCAAGGAGGCACGTTCAAAACCGCTCAAGGAGACACGTTCAAAACATGGTATATAACTACTTCAATAATATCTTCTGGTTACAAAAATGTCAGTCCATGAAGCCTTATTGGCATAGGGTAATATAAATCATTGTTTACTAAGTCGGGACTGTGGATGACCCGTCAATTCTCCGTTTCGCCTTGTACAAATGGCGTTTCTCGTCTTCGATTTTCAAATTCATCCAAATTATGGTGTATCACTCAGGATTGACCTCCTATTTTGTTCAAATGGAAAAGTAGTGACTTTTGACCTGTTTTGACGAAGAAACAGATGACCATGTCCTCAAAGTACCTCTTTGATGAACAACTTTCGTTGGATTTCTCTCGCTCTCGAAGACACATACATTCGATTATTGTTTAGTTTAGGGTTAATATAGATCAATGTGGTGATTGAAGCAGAGTGATCGCATTTTTAATCCGTCATTAAAGCACTTTTATACTTGATCAGAATAATCTCGATTTAATCCATATTCATCTG
Source organism: Musca vetustissima (assembly GCF_032173495.1). NCBI lineage: Eukaryota > Metazoa > Arthropoda > Insecta > Diptera > Muscidae > Musca > Musca vetustissima. Next base: position 17,542 of record NW_026880202.1, read on the forward strand.
AATCTTGAAATGCTTAAGATAGAATTTTGAATTGGCACATGAGGTATATCAGCCCACGTTTAGATACAGCCGCACATAAATGAACCACAAAATTTCCGTTATGTTGAAGCTTGTATCCGCATTTTACTAAACGATGTGGCTTTAATTTCGGCTGCCAAGTTCTTCGAGGATAGAACTATATTTACAGAAAATGTTCGATACACATAGGTCCTTGTATTGACACATCAGGATTCAAAAGTCACATATAAATTTCTATATTTTCGAAGTTTTACCGTATAATGTGTCATTCCAGTTTTTTTAGAGGCTGGCAAACATCAGTGTCCAAACTTATAAATCAAGGTTCCTGCTTTGACGTAGTCCCCATATCAAAGTCCCACTTACTTTTATTCCGGGGTTTCAGAGGCTGAAATATATCTTTGAAGAAATTATATTTATACATTTTGACAAAGCCCTATATTAAAGGTGGATGTATTACTTTCCCAGATTCCCTTCACCGTGGGTTGTGTTGTGATGTTCGGATTTCAATTGTAGCCTAAGACCAAATCGAAAAAACACAAAAAATTAAGTTTTCGGTTCACTTCATCCCAAAATTATTATCTGATCATCACCGAAAATTATAGGCATTGTCCTTGACTACAACTGGAACAATTCAAAACGTTCAGTGTTATATTTCCGCCCTGCAGTGTTGTAATGGGCTATTAAATAATATCTGAATACGTAAGCACGTGTAAAGATTTACGTCTAACTCCCACACCCGAGTACATACGACAATATAATTGATATCAATTTAAGGGTCAACCTCTCCTCTTGGATATACTATCAACTTCTCGGGTCTATGTCCTTCAGCGGTATATATGTATATATATATATATATATATATAAGCTATAAAATACAAAATTTGCCATTTTTCACACAAAAGTCAGGGTCCATTTGACCCTATACATATTGACCGTTCTTTATCAACATGCTTTTTTTTGGCCCGATCTCCTTCTCCATGTAAAAATTCGCGATGTTTGGACCATAATTGCAGTCTCTGGAGCGAGCAGAAAATAAGACAAAAATAATTTTTTTGGTCCATTTCATCCCCCAAATATTAACCGATCTTTACCGACCAAAAACAATAGGGACCAGACCTTTCATTGGCCAGAACCCATCCTACATGCCAAATTTCTTCAAGATTGGTCCATAACTGTGACCTGTATCTTGTCCACAAATTATAATGGACGGACACACATGTCGATTCAGCTAGTCGAGATATGATGATCGGTATACTTAAAGGTGGGTCTAGGATCAATATTTCATGGCGATACAAGCAACATAGTTGTGTAGGGTATAATTAATATATACTCCATACTATGGTGAAGGGTATAAAAATACCAAATACCGAATGAATATGTGGGGTTACCGTTATATGGCGGCTATCGTAAAAATTTGACCAATAGGAAAGCTCCAAACGACAGCAAATTGGGTTGGAAAACGTATCAAAAATTTCCAAAATACCAAGAATGTATGTGTAGCGTTATATACCAAAACGTGGACCCATATATTATACCAAACATACTGGGAGTAGTAACAATGTATTTTCAAAATTACAATATTGGGAGCTCTATTGGGATTTAAGAAGACCGACAGACGGACTGACAGACATACATGATATATTCTGATTAAGAATATATACTTGGTCTCCGATCAACATTTCGAGGTGTTGCAAACAAAATGACAAATTTAGTATACACAACGCCTTATAATGGAGTGTATACAAATGAGACCCGACCGAACGCGGTCGATGAGACATGAGTCCTACTCGGTCAACCGATGTCTCCTCAGTCCATTGTGTAAAAACTGTAGGGCTGCTTCAACCACAAAATTTTTATTTACAGGGTTCTCATATTTTTACCAAAAATTTTAAATATCAATGGATCTTAGTGTTTATCCTCTGTTTGAAGGTCCCCTCCTTATTTATGTTTTCATGGTCACGGGTGCAAAGTTAGCATTACGAAGTGTAAAGTTACAGTAATTTCAGGACCTTGGTAAGAAAATAACTTACTTACAAAACATTTTCCTACATAGGTCACGCACCAATGTGGGTAGTTTCAAGGTCATAGACCAACTTTTCAATCGACATTTAGGTAGTTTTTTATTTCGAATTGTTCTTAACAGCAATTTAATATAAACCAGTAAGGAAAGTAGTAAAGTCGGACGGGGCCGACTATATGATATCCTTCACCACTTTGAGTATATTCAACAGATGAATACTAACAGACGTCGCATTATTAAAGGATCAGTAAAATGAAATTGGAACCATAAACACGTCATTCTGCAACCGATACTAAATTGTTCATTTGGTCAGATATAGAAGCTATATCTAAATCTGAACCGATTTCAGGAAACTTAACACATCTAGACCTAATTTATTATGCTGTGCCTAATTTAGTGCAAACCGAAAGATTTTAAGGGACTTTGGTGCACCATTTACATTAAATCGGACGAAAATATATATGGGAACTATATCTAAATCCGAACCGATTTTCAGGATACTTAACACACATCATTCTAGACCTAATTTATTACGCTGAGCCAAATTTAGTGAAAATCGAGAGATATATAGGGACTTTTGTGCACACTTTACCTTAAATCGGACGAAAATATATATGAGATTTATATATAAATCTGAACCGATTTTCAGGAAACTTAACACACATCATTCTAGAGATAATTTATTACTCTGTGCCAAATTTCGTGCAAATCGAAAGATTATAGGGACTTTGGTGTACAATTTACATTTTATCGGACGAAAATATATCATTCTAGACCTAATCTGTTACGCTGTGCCAAATTTCGTGCTTAAATCGGCTATGCATATTCTCAAAAGTAACAATGTGTCTATGTCGTTTCCTTTTGCCTGTTACAAACATATGCACAAAAACATAATACCCTGTACCACAGTGTGGTGAAGTGTATAAAAAGAATTTGGTTCAATAACCTCAAAATACCGAAAATTGAGGGGTACCCTTATATGACGGCTACCCGAAAAAATTGACCTATATTTATAATTTACAGTGGAGAGATTTGATACCTAATAAGAACTCGACGAACTAAATTACAGTCAATTCGGTCGAAAAATACGATCAGAACCCCCAAAATACCAAAAATTTGGGTGTACCGTTATATGGAGACTACCAGAAAAACTGGACCTATATTTATAATTTTTAGTGGAGTAATTTGGTACCCAATAAGAACTCAATGTACAAACTTTCAGAGAATTCCGTTATAAAACGAGCCCAAGAACCCGAAAATACCAAAAATTGGGGGTAACCTTATATGGGGGCTCTCCGAAAAAAATGGACCTTTATTTAAAATTTTTGGTAGGGAGATTTGCTACCCAATAAGAACTCAAAGTACCAATTTTCAGCGAATTCGGTCGAAAAATGAGATCAAAACCCCCAAAATACCGAAAATTGGGGGTACTCTTATATGGGGGCTATCCGAAAAAATAGACTTTTATTTATAATTTTTGGTAGGGAGATTTGCTACCCAATAATAACTCAAAGTACCAAATTTCAGCAAATTCAGTTAAAAAACGCGCTCAAGAACCTTAAAATACCGAAAATTGTAGGTACTCTTATATGGGGGCTATCCGAAAAAATGGACCTATATTTATAATTTTTGGTAGGGAGATTTGCTACCCAATATGAACTCAAAGTACCAAATTTTAGCGAATTCAATTAAAAAACGCGCTCAAGAACCTCAAAATACCGAAAATTTGGGGGTACTCTTATATGGGAGCTATGCCTAAACGTCGACCAATTTCTCCAATTGCAATAGGGTTCGTCCTTGGGCCAATTAAGTGAGCTGTGCCAAACTTCATCCAAATCGGATCATAAATGCGACCTGTACTTTGTTCACAAAATACATGGACGGACATGCGTAAATCGACTCAGAAAGTGATTCTATGCATATTCTCAAAAGGAACCATGGGTCAATCTCGATTATTTTTGCCTGTTACAAACATATGCACAAAGACATAATACCCTGTACCACAGTGTGGTGAAGGGTATAAATTTTTTTTGGAGAATTATGTTGTGAATCCTGCCATCCATTCATACAACAAAAACCCGCTTCTTTATATACGTCTTTAATTGCAAAAATAATATTGTATTTTAGAACCCATATAGGCACAGGACCTTGTCCCATTGTTAGAGGACAGCTGCTCTCCACCAGCTTATTTTTACACTAACTGGCTATTCGGAACAAGATGACGTATATCTGATTCTACAGTATCTTGATACTACCATATGTTGTATTTGGTGATCCTGAAAGCCCGAAAGGACCTCACAAGTCTATGGCAAAATTTGTACCATATTATAGCTAATTTTGTTTCTTCACTCTATGAACCTTACCACACATCACATACACACCTATATATGCCGACCTTTTATATTCCATATCCATCCAATTTTGTTATTAATGTTTCACTTTAAGTATTTACAACATATTTAATCGTATTATTATTGTAGTTGTTGTTGTATTTTTGTGCTTCTAGGGAATGGTGGTTATTTAAAATTATAGTCACTCTATAAAAAGCCAATGATTATGTGTGCCTGTGTGTCTGTTATTTCAACATCATAAAATTGGAATTAAACGTTGTTGGATTTTTGTTGTTCTTGTTGTTGCTGTCTTACATTTTCTTTAACAGCGCGACAAGCATGCCACTCCAAAGGCCATGGTTTGTTGTAAGTTTTTTTTTTCGTGTGTGTGTTGTTGTTCTTGTTTCAATTTTTAATGCTGCGGTGCAAAACATGACATTAAATGTGCGTGACTCGATTTTCATAAAAGACGTAAATTGTTTTTATATGATCTTGTAACGTAACTGGTGATCATCGTCATCATCAGATGCAGCAGCAACCAACCCAAGCAACATCTTTGTATGGGCAGTGCAACACCAACAACCGCCACGATCATCAACAGCAACGCCATTTTCGTCATTTTGATTCCAATGGCAAACACCGAAAGAGAGTGCTCTGATGATTGAGACGAGGCTTTAATTATGTTTTCGTAATTTCTATATATAACAAGAGGGAACGGTGGAGCAATAGGGGAAATAATCTCCATTTGTTGTCTAGAGAGATAGGGGTTTCAAAAATCAACATTTTGTCCCACTGTTCAATAAGGTCTACAATAAAATTATATATGAGCTCACTTCGTGTAACCTCTTACATTTACGTCGGAACAACAAAATTACCCACAATAACAATAAGAGCAACAACAAAAACAACCAACAGCAATAACATTACATTAACAAACACCATCGACAGCCGACTATCAAAACATTAATGGCAATGCGCTTGCCAGTCATGTGCATCATTAGCATCATAAACGTTAAAACGTTTGGCTCTTCACGTGTGCATCAATGATGAGCTAGCCAGCCAGCCAGCCAGTCAGCCATCCAACCTGACTGCCTTCGAGTGAGCGATCGATCGAACCAAAAGACAAGCGTACAAACAAGGCTTCTGTATGATATGATGATATTGTCGGCATGGTTGGTATCACTTTAGTCGGCAACGCGGCAACAACGGTGTTGCTTCGAATGCCTTCGACATAATCGTTCTGCCTTTTTCGAAGTCTCCGGTCTTCAGTGTGTTCTGTGAAAGGCATGGATGATGTTTTTTTCTAGTACGAAGCCGATAAAATGTTTTGGGTGTAATTTATGTTGTGTTTACTTGTTGCGCCCTTTAAAACATTAAATATGTAAGCAAAGGAGAGTAGAGCTAGGTGTTGACAATAGGGAATTTCCGATACCCTAAAATGGGAACGTCGACATACGGAAAATTAAACAGGAGTAAAGCGTGGTTGGCGTAGGGGATAATAGATACCAAGCACCAAGGTTCTGATTGGCTTTAACATGGCGAAGTCCAGACCTATCTTGGTCCCTCTTTCATTTCAATTGTGGACATTGACCTCCCTGTGGAGCCACCTGGGGTAGCTATTTTCATCACCCGATGAAATAGTGAGCTAATATGTGCCGCGAGTTCACCCATAAGAACTATAAAAATGGGTTGAGGCGTCGGGTTAGTTGCCCACACTCGGAAAACCGAACCTACTATGAAAAAGCAAAGAAACCCAGTAAGGAAAGTAGTAAAGTCGGAAGGGGCCGACTACCACTTTGGGTATATTCAACAGATGAATCCTAACAGACGTCGCATTTTTAAAGTACCAGTAAAATGAAATTGGATACATAAACATGTCATTCTGCCACCGATACTAAATTTTACATTTGGTCAGATATAGAAGCTATATCTAAATCTGAACCGATTTTCACCAAACTTAACACACATCATTCTAGACCCAATTCAGTACCCTATGCCAAATTTCGTGCAAATCGAAAGATATATAGGGACTTTGGTACACCATTTACATAAAATCGGACGAAAATATATAGGGGAGCTATATTTAAATCTGAACCGATTTTCAGGAAACTTAACACACATCATTTTAGACCTAATTCATTACGCTGTCCCAATAGGGTTCGTCCTTGGGCCAAATAAGTGACCAATGCCAAATTTCATCCAAATCGGATCATAAATGCGACCTGAACTTTGTTCACAAAAATACATGTACGGACAGATGGACATGCGTAAATCGACTTAGAATGTGATTCTATGCATATTCTCAAGAGGAACCATGTGTCTACCTCGTTTCCTTTTGCCTGTTACAAACATATGCACAAAGACATAATACCCTGTACCACGGTGTGGTGAAGGGAACCCACTATGAAAAAGCTAAGAAAAAGAATAGCAAACCCACCTAATGTTGACGACCCCCGCAAACGTATAAAGGACCATGATCTGCGAATCTGTACTTGGAATGTGCGCTCGTTGTTCAGAACAGGCGCAGTGTTCGCTTAGGCGGATGTACACAAGAAGTACAAAGCCGATATTATTGTCTTACAGGAAATGCGATGGAATTACGCCCTCTATTATAGCTGTCATAAAACGAGAAGTGGATTTGGTTGGGGAGTTATGGTTAACAGGAGAATAAAAGACCCCGTCTCCGGATTCACTCCAGTAGGTGAGAGGATGGCTTTAAAAGCGAAGTTCTTCTACATCAGTCTCATTTGCGCCCATGCTCCGACCAAAGATAAAGATGAACAGACCAAACATATATTTTACGAGCGCCTAGAAACAGAATATGATAGTTGCCTTGGCCATGACATTAAAATTCTGCTAGGAGATTTTAATGCAAAAATCTGAAGAAACATCAGACAACGGCATGAGATTGATTGACTTCGCGGCAACAAAAAACATGGTAGTTAGCAGCACTATGTAGTTAGGAGAAATATCGTGTGAAAAGGGGAGAGGAGAAACGTATTTTCAAAACCAGTAAGAAAAGCAGTAACGTCGGACGGGCCGACTATATGAACCCTTCACCACTTTGTGTATATTCAACAGATGAATCCTAAGAGACGTCGCATTTTTAAAATACCAGTAAAATGAAATTGGATCCATAAATATGTCGTTCTGCAACCGATACAAATTTTTTTATTTGGTCAGATGTAGAAGCTATATCTAAATCTGATCCAGAAACCTAACACACATCATTCTATACGAACACACATCATTCCATGCGAAATTTCGTGAAAACCGAAATATATTAAGGGACTTTGGTACACCATTCATTACCCTGTGACAAATTTAAAAGATATATAGGGACTTTGGTGCGCTATTTACCTAAAATCGGACGAAAATATATATGGGAGCTATATCTAAATCTGAACCATTTTTCAGGAAACTTAACACACATCATTCTAGGCCCAATTCAGTACGTTATACGTTCAGTACGTTCGTGCAAATCGAAATATATATAGGTACTTTGGTGCACCATTTACATTAAATCGGACGAAAATATATATGGGAGCTATATCTAAATCTGAACCGATTTTTACGAAAATTCACAGACATCGTTCTAGGTGATATTCAATACGCTATGCCGAATTTCGTGCAAATCGAAAGATATTTAGGGACTTTGATGCACCATTTACCTTAAATCGGACGAAAATATATATGGGAGCTATATCTAAATCTGAACCGATTTTTCCCAATTTCAATAAGGTTCGTCCTTGGGCCAAATAAGTGATCTATGCCAAATTTCATCCAAATCGGATCATAACAGCGCCCCGTACTTTGTTCACAAAAATACATGGACGGACGGACTGACAAACGGACATGCGTAGATCGACTCAGAAAGTGACTTTATGCATATTCTTAAAAGGAACCATGTGTCTATCTCGTTTCCTTTCGCCTGTTACAAACGTATGCACAAATACATAATACCCTGTACCACACTGTGGTGAATGGTATAAAAAGAAGAAAGAACAAGAAAAACGTGAGCGTGAGCAAATCGAGATGTACAGGAGTCAGAATGAAGTCCGAAAATTCTACAAAACACCATGCCGAAGGCTTTAGTGCAAGCGCATCCTCCTGTAGAGGTGAAGAAGGAAACCTGCTGACAGATACAGACAGCATGCTGAGGATTTTGAAAAACTTCTGGGATCAAATAGAAGCGGAGAAGAGGATACCCCAGAACCAATAATAGATGACGGTATAAAGTGTATACCACCTAGCCACGATGAAGTCAGAATAGCAATCAATCGGCTGAAGAATAATAACGCATCAGGTCCCGATGGGTTACAAGCCGAAATATTCATGACTGGTGGTCAGATGCTGGTAAGGAGCATGCACCAGCTGATTAGTACAATTTGGATAGAAGAATGCATGTCCAATGATTGGAACCTCAGCATCCTGTGTCCCGTGCACAAAAAAAGAGACAAGACGATATGTGCCAACTATGGAGGAATAAATCTCCTTCCCATCGCATATAAAGTGTTATCCAGCGTACTGTGTGAAAGACTGAGGCTAATGTTCAATGACTACATTGGACCATACCAATGTGGCTTCAGACCTGGCAAACCCACCAGATTTTCATTCTGCGCCAAATCCGGGAAAAACTCACGAAAAACACATCAACACATTCCACCTATTCGTCGACTATAAAGCCGCATTCGACAGCCCTATCCGTTCAGAGGTGTATAAAGCCATGTCTGCGTTTGGCATTCCTGCAAAATTAATACGGCTATACAGGATAACTTTAAATGGTACAAGATCAGCAGTAAAAGTCGGAAAGGACTTCACGGAGCCCTTTAATACCGAACGAGGATTTAGACAAAGTGACAGTTTGACAGGCACAAGTGAACAGAAATGACATTCTGTACACCAAACAACACATGTTACTCGCCTGCGCCGATGACATCGACATAATGGGTCGAACATTGAGAGCGGTAACAGCCACCTTTGAACAAATTGAGAAGGAGTCTGCCAAAGTGGATCTGGCAGTAAACGGCGAGAAGACCAAGCTGCTGGTATCAACGCGTAAGACGTCCAGTAGACTCGGACCAACTGTGGAACTTGAGAACCAGAGCTTCGAGGTAGTCAAAGACGTTATATACCTTGGTACCGCAATAAACAAAAGGAATGACATCAGTTTTGAAATTCGGAGAAGGATAGTGGTGGCCAACAGATGCTACTATGGTCTGAGCAAACAACACAAAAGCAAGGTCACCTCCCGCCAGACCAAACTCGCACTCTACAAGACGTTGATAATTCCCGTGCTGTTATATGGATCTGAAACATGGGTACTTACGCAATCAGATGAGGCAGCTCTTGGAGTGTTTGAGAGAAAAATTCTCCGAAAGATCTATGGGCCGATCTGCTTTGACGGTTAATATCGCCGTCGAATGAACGATGAGTTGTACCAACTGTTCTCGAACATCGACATTGTTAGACGTATTGAGCGACTACGTTGGCTAGGTCATGTTGTGAGAATGGATGAAGATGTCTTAGCCCACAAGGCATATAAAAGCGAATCAGCTGATGGGTCACGCAGAAGGGGAAGGCCACGAATAAGATGGAAAGATCAAAAGGAAGATAAAATTGCAGAAGACCGACGCGCCTATGGAAAGATCTAAAATTAAAAATACACGCCTTATATTAGGTGGTCTGAAAAAATATTCTTTAAAAAATCCACGCCTTATATTAGGTGGTGCCTTGAAAAAATATTCTTTAATAAATCCACGCCTTATATTAGGTGGTCTGGTCTGCCTTGAAAAAATATTCTTTAATAAATCCACGCCTTATTCTTTATAAATACACGCCTTATATTAGGTGGTCTGCCTTGAAAAAATATTCTTTAATAAATCCACGCCTTATATTAGGTGGTCTGGTCTGCCTTGAAAAAATATTCTTTAATAAATCCACGCCTTATATTAGGTGGTCTGGTCTGCCTTGAAAAAATATTCTTTAATAAATCCACGCCTTATATTAGGTGGTCTGGTCTGCCTTGAAAAAATATTCTTTAAAAAATCCACGCCTTATATTAGGTGGGCCATGCAAAAAATATTCTTTAATAAATCCACGCCTTATATTAGGTGGTCTGGTCTGCCTTGAAAAAATATTCTTTAATAAATCCACGCCTTATATTAGGTGGTCTGCCTTGAAAAATATTCTTTAATAAATCCACGCCTTATATTAGGCCTTGCAAAAAATATTCTTTAATAAATCCACGCCTTATATTAGGCCATTGCCTTGAAAAAATATTCTTTAATAAATCCACGCCTTATATTAGGCCATGCAAAAAATATTCTTTAAAAAATCCACGCCTTATATTAGGCCATGCAAAAAATATTCTTTAAAAAATCCACGCCTTATATTAGGCCATGCAAAAAATATTCTTTAAAAATCCACGCCTTATATTAGGCCATGCAAAAAATATTCTTTAAAAAATCCACGCCTTATATTAGGCCATGCAAAAAATATTCTTTAAAAAATCCACGCCTTGGCCATGCAAAAAATATTCTTTAAAAAATCCACGCCTTGGCCATGCAAAAAATATTCTTTAAAAAATCCACGCCTTGGCCATGCAAAAAATATTCTTTAAAAAATCTTTAAAAAATCCACGCCATGCAAAAAATATTCTTTAAAAAATCCACGCCATGCAAAAAATATTCTTTAAAAATCCACACCATGCAAAAAATATTCTTTAAAAAATCCACGCCTTGGCCATGCAAAAAATATTCTTTAAAAAATCCACGCCTTATATTAGGCCATGCAAAAAATATTCTTTAAAAAATCCACGCCTTATATTAGGCCATGCAAAAAATATTCTTTAAAAAATCCACGCCTGCAAAAAATATTCTTTAGGCCATGCAAAAAATATTCTTTAAAAAATCCACGCCTTATATTAGGCCATGCAAAAAATATTCTTTAAAAAATCCACGCCTTATATTAGGCCATGCAAAAAATATTCTTTAAAAAATCCACGCCTTATATTAGGCCATGCAAAAAATATTCTTTAAAAAATCCACGCCTTATATTAGGCCATGCAAAAAATATTCTTTAAAAAATCCACGCCTTATATTAGGCCATGCAAAAAATATTCTTTAAAAAAAATCCACGCAAAAAATATTCTTTAAAAAATCCACGCCTTATATTAGGCCATGCAAAAAATATTCTTTAAAAAATCCACGCCTTATATTAGGCCATGCAAAAAATATTCTTTAAAAAATCCACGCCTTATATTAGGCCATGCAAAAAATATTCTTTAAAAAATCCACGCCTTATATTAGGCCATGCAAAAAATATTCTTTAAAAAATCCACGCCTTATATTAGGCCATGCAAAAAATATTCTTTAAAAAATCCACGCCTTATATTAGGCCATGCAAAAAATATTCTTTAAAAAATCCACGCCTTATGCAAAAATTAGGCCATGCAAAAAATATTCTTTAAAAAATCCACGCCTTATATTAGGCCATGCAAAAAATATTCTTTAAAAAATCCACGCCTTATATTAGGCCATGCAAAAAATATTCTTTAAAAAATCCACGCCTTATATTGTGGCCCTTTAAAAAATCCACGCCTTATATTAGGCCCTGAAAAAATATTCTTTAAAAAATCCACGCCTTGGCAATGCAAAAAATATTCTTTAAAAAATCCACGCCTTATATTGTGGCCCTTTAAAAAATCCACGCCTTATATTAGGCCATGCAAAAAATATTCTTTAAAAAATCCACGCCTTATATTAGGCCATGCAAAAAATATTCTTTAAAAAATCCACGCCTTATATTGGCCATTGAAAAAAATATTCTTTAAAAAATCCACGCCTTATATTGTGGCCATTGAAAAAATATTCTTTAAAAAATCCACGCCTTATATTGTGGCCCTTTAAAAAATCCACGCCTTATATTAGGCCCTGAAAAAATATTCTTAAAAAATCCACGCCTGAAAAAATATTCTTTAAAAAATCCAATTCAGGCCATGCAAAAAATATTCTTTAAAAAATCCACGCCTTATATTAGGCCATGCAAAAAATATTCTTTAAAAAATCCACGCCTTATATTAGGCCATGCAAAAAATATTCTTTAAAAAATCCACGCCTTATATTGGCCATGCAAAAAATATTAAAAAATCCACGCCTTATATTGGCCATGCAAAAAATATTCTTTAAAAAATCCACGCCTTATATTAGGCCATGCAAAAAATATTCTTTAAAAAATCCACGCCTTATATTAGGCCATGCAAAAAATATTCTTTAAAAAATCCACGCCTTATATTGGCCATGCAAAAAATATTCTTTAAAAAATCCACGCCTTATATTGG
>NW_026880203.1:0-29761 GCF_032173495.1 Musca vetustissima
GGATATGCATCCTTTTTGGTAACCGAATTGAGCTTTCGCGCATCGAGGCATAGTCTGACCTTATTCGGTTTTACAACTAGCCTCATTGGTGAACTCCATGGGGAATTCGAGGGTTCGATGACACCTAGTTGTAACATACGATCGATTTCAGCGAACATTAATTTTTCTACAGCCGGCGAAACGGGGTAGAAACGCTGTTTGATGGGCGTGGCATCGCCCACATCAATCGTGTGCTTAATAAGGTCTGTTCTGCCTAAGCCTTGCGTTTCGAAATTTGGAAACAATTCTATTCTATTACTTTAAGCCACCCCAAAACTTTCTGGTGATTGCCATCAGCAGTTTTTACGAATGATTTGCATTCGACAAAGTTCGGAAATGTAGAAAATTTTTCATTGGCCAACTCTCCACCAATACAACTAATATTTGCCCCTATATCCAGAAGGCCATATTCATTATAATCAAGAAACGATACCTTGGCATAATATCTTCTGTCATTAGGTTTGGTAATAATTGTGGAAATATGAATTGACGAACAAATTTTTCTTATTTTAAAAAACCTTCGTAGTCGAAGAGTAGATCTTTTTGGTTTTTTAACGACACCAATAGATGAAACATTAAAAAGTTCGTTACGTCTTTTCAAGTATAACTCCCATCTTTCATGCAAAGGTTACTTTGGGTATATTATCTTTGAGTTAGGAACTTCAGGTATATTGTGATTAATAGATGGTCTTTTGAGAATCTTTATATTATTATCGTTGTGATCTATATGACATTCATTATGACATATATTCGATGGACCTGAGTTTTCTGAACTTATATTATCACTCGTTATTATATATTAATGTATGGGAGTGGGATATACTTCCCTCACTTTGGGTCCCTCATTTAGACTGTGTCCTTTTGAGGGCCCATTGGTCTCAAGTTTTTTGGGTTGGACTGATTGCGTGATATACATTTTGGACACTGTGGCTTATATTTTTAGCCCCACATCCATAACAGAATATCGTCCTGGATTCAAGACAATCCTGCCAGTGATGTCCAGTGTTATCGCAATTCCAGCATTTAAAATTTCTTTGGATTGCATCTACACTATATTCTGGATCTGGGTCTATAAAATTATCCTGACTTTCTACCTCAGAGACCAATCTTCTTGGAAATACCATATGATTCGGATTACGCTGAGATAATGTTTTCTTGACGTATTCATCGCTCAAGAAATTCTCGCGCATTTGCACAAGCTGCCTTAGGTGTGATAACGATTGAATTGGGACATATAAGAGATCTTGACGTATCTCAGGACGTAAGTTTCTCGCTATAATTTCAATAAATTCTTCTTCTATCATAGGACGGGGTAGTCTATCCGCAATGGTCGACAAGGCATCAAAGAATGCGTCATAATCAAATTTAAGATTCCAATTATTTATGATCGATGTTACCTTGTCGGCGGGAAAACTGGACAAAGATGATGTATTTGATGCAAAATTGGAATTTTGACTATGGTATGGATATTGAATGAATTGTGGGTTATTGGTATTAGCATGAACATTGGTTATAGTATTTCGATTATTGGATAAATACTGATTGGGAACATTGCCAGAATTACCAGTAGGAATTTGAGGATTACCAAGGCTATTATTACTTCTTGGGTTATGGGTATCAAAAGGCTGTAAACCGATATTATTATCGTTCCTTATTGGATTTTGAGAAAAATTTAGGTTTTGTAAAATTCGAGTAATGTTCGTTTCAATCATTCGATTAATTTCAGCATAATCAATATTAGAAGGATTAGCTCCTGTTTGACTATTATTTGTCGGGAATGGAGACAAGACAATGTTGTCATTATTCAATGATTGATTAGGCTGAGATGAACATTGTTGTTGATCTGTTTGGACATTGGTTTCGTTAATAACAGACGTATTTTGAATATCAGAAAATAAGTTTCTACTAGCAGTTCTTGTGTTGTAAGTTCGGGCCATAGCTCCTCTTCCTTTTCCTCTTTTGTTTTGTTTCGGCATAGGGGGTCGTTTTGGAGTTATAACATATGACCGTAGCTCACTTAATTGACATGGGTGCTGACAAGTAGGACACAGGGCAGATGTGGATAAGTGAGATTCAATGCAATCTCTATGAAAGGAATGCAAGCATTGACTGATAATCAGACAATCTTGTCCTTCATTCATTGGCTCATTGCAAATACTACAGCCAGATGACATGGTGTTAGTCGAAACTGTAGGTTGCTCTTCTTGCATAGTATCACTTTGTTCAGCCATGTAATAATAAATAATCTTGAAGTTTTATCTATATATTCTGTTTATATAGATTATACAAAAGTCGATAGCTACTGATATAAAAATAGCAATTTCAAACACACTGGAACATGTGAGGAGTAAGTTTTGAGCTGTATTGAAATATTTACGAAAGATTTTTATAAGAATTTTGACGTTTCGTTTTCGGTGATGAATGATAATAGAATAGGGTAATGGTAACAACGATTAAATTAAGGAAACAAATTGGTCTATAGAGTTTTCTGTATCCCCGAAAATTTTACTTTATCTAACACATCAGCCTCGAGTTTGTTACCTTATTCTATTAACTCGCTTCCTTTCAGAAGAAGTTATTAAACCGCAATCAGCAGAAATAATGAAAATCCGTCTTCATCATGGGTGCTGATACCTAAATCAGAAATATAATAAAATTTACATAGATACGAAAACTATTAAAAGTAAATAATCTGTAACTTATATAGAAAATAAAGAAAAGATAAGGTTGCAGATAGTCTTACGGTCAACTAGTTCGAAGTAAAACCTCAAAATGTCGAAAATCCTGTAGGACTATGACAACTATTCTGGATCTATAGTTTCTAAAGTAAGGACAAATCGAATACCTTCACTTTAATGAAATCTAAATATTATAAACGGATTAGAGCCGGGATTCAAGATCGAATTTTCCGGCCCCACGTTGGGCGCCAAATACTGTAATGTACACAAAGAACTATCTTGTGATATGTGTTTGCAAGAATATTGTAAACATTTGAACCTTTGGTTAAAGTCAGGACACGGGAGCCATTGAAATGCAGCTACAGTCGGGATAGGGGGGTTCTTGTCCTTTTCTAACCAACGCAATTCTTACTATACATGTATTAATATAGACTCCCTAAAAGAGATTCAAAAAATATTATATATGGACCAAGTGGCAAGAAAAAAAATGGAATATGTACTATGACCCCAAGAAAAAAACAAGTTTGAAATAAGAAAAATAAGAATAAAGTTCTATATTTAAATCGTAGACCAATGATATTTGGCTTCTCAGATGTTTTGAGAAGAACCTCGAAACCCACACCAACCTAATTCCATTTTGGCTATATATTACATGGAACCCTACTATAAATGTCTCCTAAACTATATCATTATCCCTACAGCGAAACGTCACTTCTAAACAAATTACAAATTCATATCGAATTCAAACATAATTTATTCAAATCATAGTGACATAAAAAAAAGAGAATCTTATAAGAGTAATCAATATAATTATTAAAAAAAAACATATAATTAAATTATATATTATTATTTATAATGGTTATCTAAAATATTATCTTCCCTTAATGGGTTATAAAAATATTTGTTTAAATAGAATTCACAGAAAAATCATAGCATACTTTAAGGGATTACAAAAAATATCATAACATCTCTCTTAATTCTCAAAATGAGAGAATGACATATATCTCTTATGATATCTTCTTGTGTGTAAATCTCACATTTGATACAAAAATAAAATCACATTTAAAAATCTCTCTTTACTCACCATGTTGTTACACATTGTTGAAGGCCTTCTGCAATCACTCGATGATGAATGGTTGTGTTGTGTAGTTTTTTTTTATAGCTGTAGTGATGCCTATAGCATGCGATAATTTTTCGAAACAATTGATAGAAATGGGGTTATTACATAAGCTCAGAAAATTGAAACGAATTTGATACGCATGGTATTAAAATGTGAGAATACTGTAAATGATTATCATATATGTAAATTAAATTCAGTACATTATGAAAATTTGGAATATTTAGATTTTTATCATTAATTATGTATAAAAGATTGCTATACAGAATCGTTAATTCTGATTTTTTGTGTACATATTAATACCATATATCAAATTTGAATCGCAGATTTTAAATAAAGTATACTTAATTGAATACGGTGGAATAAATTTCGTTAGTGATAATATTTTGATTATAGCTGATCTTTCATATTGGGTCCTTAACAGCAAGTACATAAGTCCACCAGGTAATTTAGGTTAGGTTGAAGTCGTTATCGGTGTGCATCGATGTTTTTTGGAACCATCAGGAGATGTTTAATTTGCATGTTAATTTGAAATCCACCGGGATTGTTGGTTGTTATGAGAATCCTTTGGGATTAACCTATACTCCCGAAGGATATAATAATGTCGCTGAAATTATGCTTTGCTGAGCTTCATAGGGTGCAGTTTAATAAAGTTGCTTATATGCTGAACAGCAAACTATGGTTTTGGGAGTTGTTGGGAGGAATCCATAGAGATTGTGGGTTATGTTGAGAATTCTATTAGTTTATAGGTTATGGTTTTGGTAAGCTTTGCTGATCTTCATGTTTTTGTGTATAATGCTTAAGAATGCCATTGATGGTACTGAGGGTTGTGAGTGTAGGTTAGGTCATATTTACATTCTGGCCAAGTGGTGTCTCTGGCTTGACAATTCTTGGATGCGGCTTGAATAAAAATCTTGGGATCGACATCTACCCTGTGGGTAGTGTGATCCCCGAAAGATGATGTTGTTGATGTGCAATTTAGAAATTTTGCGCAAGCACGAAACACGATGTTTTGGTGTATAAAAACATGAATTGAAACGAATTCACAGATTTGCCTAAAAAGCAAAAATTTTGTCAATTATATTTCTATTTTGCACTAATGACACTCGATTTACCTTGCCAAGAAGCAGACCACTTCTTTAGTAAACTATTAAAAATTGCTTTTGTAATTTTGTTAAATTTGTCACAAAGTCGATCGAAAAGATTTTTAAAGATTTTTTTGGAGTTTAAGCACAATCTGTTCACTTTCAGTTTCCCCAATAGAAAGAAAGAATTTACTCGTTGATCAAGCAATTGACTTAAGTTGGTTGCTACGAATTACGTGCAAAATAGAATGTGAATTATGCTATCGATTACGATTCATATCGTTGCCAGGCAAAAAAAATATTTTCCTTGCGGTTGAAAAATTTATATTGTAAATTAATGATATATATTATGCCAATTAAAATCTGTAGATTTTCAATATATAATTAGAAATATTGTTTATAACATATTTACAAAATTTTTTGGTACTTAGATGATCGTATGATACTGTCATCATTATCTAGCCAAGACATTAACCATAAAATACTATTGTGGTGAATATAGTAAAATATGTTATCATCGAACATATTTATGAATGGAATGTCATAGAGAGATAAAAAAAAACAATTCAAATTGGTGGATGCAGTGAAGAAAAAAAAAACATTGTTTCATTCATTGACTTTGTTTCATTTATCATCAGAGATTATTCCGACAACAAAAAAAATATAGAAAAAAGTAGTTTGCTCCGTGCTCTCCTTTTGGTTTTAATAGGCGACAGACATATATTGGAATCAGTGTGCAAGGTGCGATGAGGAAGGTGATATGTCGGTCAAAGTTGGCGCATGAAGGGTTCTTTTGTTTACGAACCGAACAACGAAAGCAAAAACAAAAGCCAGATGATTATAAACCATATAATTTTTATGAAATTCTAGATTGATGGATATATGTAAAATTAATATTTTTAATAAGAATATAAAATTAAATAGTTTGAAATAAGAATAAAATGAATTTAATAAAAAGCAACCTCGTGAAAAATCCCCAAAATGTCATATCTATTTGGGCCATGACAACAAAATATTATAACACACCAGATGTGAGTTTTTAATGGGTTCAATAATATTATTTAAAAATTATGTGAGAAATGTAATGGAGTAGTTTAGAAAAACACATTTTTATTTTTTTCTGGAATTAGTAAAAATTTTGGGTATTATTTCGATTTCACATTGATGCATTAAAATATCCCTCTGTATCACGCTATTATTTTAATTTTCCAATGTTAAAAAAGTGTCAGTACATTTGTAAATAAGTATTAACGTTTGGACGGCCAGAACTGTTTGTATTAAATGGCTCATATGCTTACTATAGCATCGACTCCTAGTAGGTTGTTTATTAGGTAAAATGAGAAACCAAATTAGGAGCGATGTAAAAATCCTGAACCTAAATCAGAAAGGAAATCATGAACCTAAATCAAATGAGTTCTTTATCCATCGGGAATCTCGAATGCCAAATTGTAGCCATTTCAGAGTACCGAAAATGGGTCGAGTCCCACTTTATAATGGGGTTATGTCAAGATGGATTTCAGATGGACCTACACTTCGTCGGGAAACGGTTCTAATCCTTAAAGGCCACAAATAGGATAGAACCTTTATATAGGGGATATGTCCAAACATAGACCTATATAAAACTTGTCCGCATAAATATATCCAGATAATGGGGATAAAACCTCCCAAATAATGAAGGTAGAGCAATACTTTAATATGAGTACTATGTGTCTTGACAATTTTCTGCATATATGCCAATTTTTGTTAGGGACATTTTTACCTAATGAGAATACAAAATATCAAATTAAGGAGACCCCCATTTACGGTTTTAAAAAATTTAATTTTGTATTTTGATTTAATTCGAATCAGCACTAATTCAAGGATGTCCCTATGAAATTTCAAGTGGAAATCTCAACAACTCTTGAAGCCGATTATTGTGCTAGCATCAAGTGAAGACAAGAGGGCTTCTCAAACTTTAAACGCATTTTTCATCAAACAGCGTTTTTGCGAATGGCGGGCACGATAACTCAAAAACTAATAATTCCATCGATTCCAAATTTTGGGACATTTCCCTGTGAGTGTATAGCTATCGTATGAACTAGGATAAATCCAATCGGTCAAGATCTTCCTTATTTTTTAACTTGGTTTGTGGTAAAAAATAGGCGATTTTTCAATAATATTATTTAAAGGCCCGACATTTTGTTTACCAGTCCTTTGAAAATCTTGAAAATTTAAAATCGGGAATGGTGGTGAGGTGTGATCCCCTTAAAGTCAATTCTTCTAATTTCTCTTATAAAATTTTTAGCACTTTTATTTCGCACTTTTGAAATTTTTTAGCACTTTCTAGCACTTTTTTAAACAAAATCTAGCAATTTTAATCAACAAAGTTTTGGCAACACTGCCGATTATTGATGGTACAACTCGTGGTTCATTCGACGGGAATATTCATCGTCGACGCAGATCGGCCCATAGATCTTTCGGAGAATTTTCCTCGAAAACTTTCATGAGTTGCCTTATCTGCTTGCGCAAGTAAACATGCTTCAAATCCATACAACAGCACGGGTAGTATCAGCGTCATGTATAGTGTGATTGATTGAATATCAATCTTTACATCACACTTATTGCTCCGACATCATAATAAATATAATTATGCCTAACATAAATTGTAGAGTTTTAATCAAATTAAACTCAATAATAACTGAAAGATGGACATTTCGCTGTGATTGATTCTATTTAGTGTTCACAGCAATTAATGTTTGAATTTAGTGTTTACTAAATATGTTACTGTCTAAAATACATGTAAACGCAATTTAAACCAGTAAGTCGTACGGGGCCGACTATATGATACACTTCACCACTTTGTGTATATTGTACATATGTATCCTGCACCGATTTCAAATCACACTGGACTTAATTTAGTACGCTATGCCAAATTTCTTGGAAATCAAAAAATATATAGGCACTTTGGTGTACCATTTACCTTAAATGGGGCGAAAATTTGTATGGGAGCTATATTTAAAACTGAACCGATTTTCCCAAATGCAATAGGGTTCGTCCAAATAAATGAGCTATGCCAAATTTCATTCAATTCGAATCAAAAAAGCGACCTGTATTTTGTTTACAATTCAACATGGACAGACGGACGGGCAGCCATAAATCGACTTAAAAGGTGATTCTATGCATATTCTCAAAAGGAACCATGTGTATATCTCGTTTCCTTTTGCCTGTTACAAACATGCACAAAGACATAATATCCTGTACCACAGTGTGGTGATTGATTTATCCTCAATTTTAAGGGGTGTTACGTTTATTATTTGCTCAAAAGAGATTATCGATGGATTTGTGGAAAAAAATCAAGTACAAATTATATATTACTGATAAAAGATTGAACACATGCAAGTAAATGTAATGACAGATAAGCTAAAAATAGCGGGTACATAAATGACACTAGCAGGGCGAACAGTATTTGGTAACAATCGGATTAAACGAAAGTATTAAAGTATTTAGTTAAAACAATTATGCTAACGTAGCTCTTATGAACTGAGGTTAAAACGTCTTACCCTATAATATGTAAATACTTCATTTAGTAAATATACAAAAACAAACTATCTTTTAAATTATCTTTTCAAATATATTAAAGCTTTATGTAAATATATGTAGGAAATTGCTAAGCTTCTGTTGGATTTGAATGAAATCGGTCATACGTATAAATATATAATATTCTGTAGCAAAGAAGCTTATAAAAAATTGTCTTTCTATAGATAACTATCTATTTTGATATATTTAACAACAATACATCTAAAATTTGGCCCGAAAAATAGGTTTTTTAGAAATTTGATCGCACAAAATTTTCACCTTTGGATGAGTATTACTCTGAAGCTGTGTATACTACATACACAAAATATATATCAAATTAATCAAATTCGCGACTACAATAATCTTATAATCGATTTTTAGAAATTCCTGTTTGCGTATTAAAGCTACATGTAAAATTCGAAAAACACTCAAAATCGATCTTCAAAATATCAGAATCATTTAAAAGTAGATGCTGTTAAAATTTTGAAAAATGATACATAAGAGACGTAGTCCCCATTTTGTTGGCTTCTAGTTTTACTTTGACCCGAAGACCGTGAAATCAGTAGCTTAGTCACAAATCGATAGAGAACATAAAAAAACTGGTTCGCCAGATATCTGTGCTATAAAGAGCACCAAATGCCCTACATTTGTCCCATGGACAAGAAATTTTTCAACCATACATTTATTACACACCATTATCACACGATTTATAAATATCTAAAGAAGCTTGCCAGTCTGACTGTGGTCTTTTCCTTAAAAAAATCTTAGACTGCAAACCAACACCTATCCCTACGACGTAAAAAATATATCAATATCTTCACCTTGTTTGTTCATTGTTTCTTTTTTGAATTTGCGGTCCTCGCATTTTACTCATTTTTTGTATCCAATTCAAGATATACCATTTATTATCAATTTCGGCAGAAGTTTTAAAAAAAATTTATTATGTCTAACACCAAACATCAACAAAAGAAGTGAAACAAATAATTAAAAATGTCTGGACATTATACAAACATTTCAATTCAACAATTCTACGAAAAGTAATATTTCAGTTGCACTTTTTTTCTTGTTAGAACTTTTATCGCAATGCTAAAACAATTGAGACAATTACAAGGTATGTGGTTACGTGCAATTTACATTTCATTGAACTATTATTTGAGGTTTACGTTACAATTTCTTCTGAATAAAATATAAATAATTGGAAGACGTGAAGTGTATAAATATAATGCATTTGTAGTAAATTAAATAAAATTACTGTTGTTAAATAAAATTACTATTATTAAATGAAATTATTATTCTCATGTTCCCCACTCATTTTCGACTATGAGTTGTAATAAATTAAATGAGTGGCATAAAAGTACTATAATTGTGCATGTGCCAAATTTCATTCAATTCAGATCATAAATGCGACCTCTAATTTGTTTACAATTTAACATGGACATACATACGGCGGGCTTTCATAATTCAACTCTATATATTTTCTCAAAAGTAACCGTGGGACTATGTCGTTTCCTTTGGCAAACATAAAAAACAGAAAAACGTGATACCCGTTCACCGGTAGCAATTGATACCACAATAGTGTTCACTACCAATGCTAACAACTCATACCACATCACAATATTTTCATGAGAATTGCGACACAAAAATCATTAGAGTGTGGTATTTGTTAAGCTTTGTTGAAGTCGGTAGGTTATCATACAGTCGCCCTAATCCGTCTTTTGTCCCCTGCAAGAATATTCACTTGATTTTTTTTCAATTTTAAAATAATGAATAATTGAAAGTGTGCACTGGTATTCCGATATGCTATAACGTTCAATCATTTCCTCTTTTTAATTTTCTACGAATCATAGCAGGTTGTTGAACCTGGAGAACAAATATGCTTTCACACTAATCAAAGCGATGGAGTAGATTTCCTTTTTGGTTTCGAAGAACATATTATTTCATGGAATTTCCATCAATCGAATATCTGTTAATTTTATTTTATGTTATGCAGAGCACTTGGAAAACTAAAAATTACCTTCAATTGAAGTTTTTCATAAAAACATTTACAATGTACTGTAGACAAGTTTTATATTCGTGATGATACGTAACACGAAGGAATATACATACACTTTATGCACGGTCGATTTTATATACCGTTAAATTTGACCGGGCCGAACTTTGGATACCCTTCACCATAGGTATACTGTTACTTGAAATTAAAGCTCCAACCTCACGAGAAACTACTTCCGGTGTAAACAAAGATGGGTAAGATATTTTTGTAGAACATATTACAAGTATGTGTAGCAGCGCAAATAATATTTTTCAAAGATATATTTGTAAACTACTGACTAAGAGAAATACTAAATTGCTGTCAAACTTATTAATATTGAATTCCTACAATTTTCACCATAGAGTATTGACATTTATTAGCAAATATGTGTCCCACTCCACGAGGAACTATATTATACTGTGGAGACTTCTGATGTAAGGAATAATGGAGGATATATTTTTAGTGGGGATTTTTCTAAAATCTCGAAACCTCAAACTGTGGTCATGCTAACGCATGGTACGGGGCAAAATATGTACAAAAATAATTTATAACGAATTAAAAAAATGGGGGTACCGTTAAGCATATTTTCAAAAGGAACCATGTGTCTATCTCGTTTCATTTTGCCTGTTACATACACAACTACAAAATACCAAAATACAGCGAATTCGGTCGGAAAACGAGCTTAAACCCTCAAAATACTGAAAATATGAAGGTACCGTTATATGGGGGCTATCCGATAAAGTGGATCAATATTTATAATTTTTGGTGCAGAGATTTGTTGTTCTGATCGAACTAGAGGCTTTGGCGTATATATTTACTCTTGAAGGACATAAACCGAGAATAGTGTTAGGATGTGGAAGTTATACGTTAATATTTACAGGTGTCTACGTATTTTAATGTTGTTTAGTATTAGTATTACAATATTAGAGGTCAGAAATGTATCGCCGATGGCTAGGTAAGGACGATATTTCGGTGATGAAATGGACCGAAAACTTTATTTTTGTCTGGTTTTCTAGTCGCTTTAGACGCAACCCGAACATCACAAATTTTTCATGAGGAAGACGATCTGACCAACTAGTAATAATGGCTACATTGTGGTAGTTATGTAGTGTATCATATGGTCAGCCCCGTCCGACTATACTGCTCCGCTCACTTGGTTTAAGTTAGTGTCTAAAAGTAGCAGTAGAACTTTAACAAATAAAAAAGTTAATTGTTTATATAACCTGCTAAATGTTTCTTAAAATTCAAAAAATGAGAATACAAATTCATTGACCCTAAATGTGGCGCATGTAATCAAACCAAAACGTAATGCGAACATTAACGTGAATGTGTGTCCTGGGATAACAAGGCGAACTCGTGTTTTTATCACAACTTTTCTTTGTTTACTTTGACAATGTTCGAAATATTTGTTTTACCTAACTTTCTACCCACAACATCATGTAAAAAAGAACAAGTTGGAAAACAACCCACGAACTTGTGGCATTTACTTATACTAGCTGATCCCGTGGTCCCTTCTGAAGGTATCAATGTAACATAATACAAAACCAGTAAGGAAAGTAGTAAAGTCGGACGGGGCCGACTCTAGGATACCCTTCACCACTATGGGTACATTAAACAGGACTATTAACATGAAATTGGATGAAATAAAATATGTGATATTTATCTAAATGTGAATCTAACTAGATTTGTCCATAAAGTGTGTAAATCGACTTCAAACAAATATAAATAGGTCATCCGGTTGACTATGTCTGTACTTCTAGAAAACGCAACTACGTAATTCTATGCTCAATTTTGTACGTTGTGCAAAATTTGATGTCAATCTGACTAACATGAGGAGTATGATGCCCAATTTGCTTGATATCGGGCGAAAAAATATATGTAAGCTATATCCACATATTAAGCGATTTCAAACAAACTTGTCACAGGTTAGGTTATACTAACTTTAGAACGTTTTGTTCCTATTGGTTCCTTGGTGCGTCAATTACATAAAATCAATCTATAATAAAATGGAGCTATATCTAAATCTGGACCGATTTTCACGAAACAAGGCAGACATCACTCTAG
The DNA here is from genome assembly GCF_032173495.1 of Musca vetustissima. Classification (NCBI taxonomy): domain Eukaryota; kingdom Metazoa; phylum Arthropoda; class Insecta; order Diptera; family Muscidae; genus Musca; species Musca vetustissima. The sequence goes on from NW_026880203.1 coordinate 12,568, forward strand.
GCTCAATTCAGTACGTTATGCCAAATTTCGTGCAAATCGAAAGATATATAGCGACTTTGGTGAACCATTTACATGAAATCGGACGAAACTATATGTGGGAGCTATATAGAAATATGGACCGATTTTATCGAAACTTGGCAGACATCACTCTAGGCTCAATTCAGTACGTTGTGCAAAATGTCGGGCAAATCGAAAGATATATATGGATGTTGGTGCACAATTTACATGAAATCGGACGAAACTATATATGGGAGCTATATCTAAATCTGGACTGATTTTCACGAAACTTGGCAGACATAACTCTAGGCTCAATTCAGTACGTTATGCCAAATTTCGTGCAAATCGAAAGATATATATGGATTTTGGTCACAATTTACATGAAATCGGACGAAACTATATATGGTAGCTATATCTAAATCTTGACCGATTTTCACGGAGCTTGGCAGACATCATTCTAGACCTAAATGATTAGGCTGTACCAAATTTCGTGCTAATCGAAAGATATATAGGGACTTTGGGGCCCCATTTACATTAAATCGGACGAAACAATATATGTGAGCTATATCTAAATCGGGACCGATTTTCATGAAACTTGGCAGACATCTTTCTAGGCCCAATTAAGTACGTTATGCCAAATTTCGTGCAAATCGAAGGATATATAGGGACTTTGGGGCACCATTTACATGAAATCGGACGAAACTATATATGGGAGCTATATCTAAATCTGGACCGATTTTCTTGAAACTGGGCAGACACCATTCTAGACTCAATTCAGTACGTTATGCCAAATTTCGTGCAAATCGAAAGATATATAGAGACTTTGGGGCACCATTTACATGAAATCGGACGAAACTATATATGGGAGCTATATCTAAATCTGGACCGATTTTCACGAAACTTGGCAGACATCACTCTAGGCTTAATTCAGTACGTTATGCCAAATTTCGTGCAAATCAAAAGATATATAGGGACTTTGGGGCACCATTTACATGAAATCGGACGAAACTATATATGGGAGCTATATCTAAATCTGGACCGATTTTCACGTAACTTGGCAGACATCATTCTAGACCTAAATGATTAGGCTGTACTAAATTTCGTGCAAATCGAAAGTTATATAGGGACTGTTTACATTAAATCGGTTAAATATATATATGGGAGCTATATCTAAATCTGAACCGATTTTTCCCAATTTCAATAGGGTTCGTCCTTGGGCCAAATAAGTGACCTATGCCAAATTTCATCCAATTCGGATCATAAATGCGACCTGTACTTTGTTTACAATTTAACATGGACAGACGGACGGACAGACGGACATGCGTAAATCGACTCAGAAAGTGATTCTATGCATATTCTCAAAAGGAACCATGGGTCTATCTCGATTATTTTTGCCTGTTACAAACATATGCACAAAGACATAATACCCTGTACCACAGTGTGGTGAAGGGTATAAATATAGCAATGTTAAAATAAACCAGTGAGCGGAGCAGTATAGTCGGACGGGGACGACCATACCCTACACCACTACCACGGAACTCTAACTTTCTGCGGATGTGTATTCCGAGCTTGGGCAATTTTTCGTGAAGTTTGCTCCCTCTAGCCCAATTAGAGGTCAACAGTACCTCTTCCTTACACTGACATATTTTCCGAACATCACTCATATTCAGTACATTGTTTCTAGTTAATTTTCCAGATTCCCTTCACCGTGGGTTGTGTTGTGATTTTTGGCTTATTATTGGCATCGACTCGAAAAAACACAAGAATTTAAGTATTCGGTCCACTACATCCCATAAGTATAATCTGACCATCACCAAAAGTTATATATTGACCATAACTAAAACCTCATGGAAAATTTCAAAGCGATCAGCGCTATATTTCCGCCCTCTAATGTGGTAATGGGTTACTAAAAAATATCTGAATACGTAAGCACCTGTAAATATTTACGAGTAAGTCCCACATCCGAGTACGTACGACAATATAATTGGTATCAATTTAAAGGTCAACCACTCCTATTGGGTATAGTATCAACTTCTCGGATCTATGTCCTTCAGGGGTAAATATATACGCCATAGAATACAAATTTTGTAATTTTTCACACAAAAGTCAGGGTCCATTTGACCCGCTAAATATTGACCGATCTTTATCAAAACAGGCATGCTTATTCTTTGGCCCGATTCCCTTCTTTATGTACAATTTCGCGATGTTCGGACCATAATTGCGGCCTCTGGAGCGACCAGAAAACCCGAAAAAAATTAAGTATTTGGTCCATCATCCCCTAAATATTAACCGATCTTCACTAAAAACAATAGCGGTCTTCATTGGCCAGAACCCATCCTACATGCAAAATTTCACGAAGATTGGTCCATAACTGTGGCCTGTACCGTGTTTACAAATTATAATGGACAGACGGACGGACGGACACACATGTCTAGATCGACTCAGCTAGTCGAGATATGACGATCTGTATACTTAAAGGTGGGTCTAGGACCAATATTTCGCGGCGTTACAAACTTTTGGGGCTGCACAAAGCTATAATACCCTGACAACATAGTTGTGTAGGGTATAATTACTATAATTAAATGAAATTAAGGTTGGATGTCTGTGAAATTGTAGGGGTCTCATGAATTTACAAGGTCAGAAGAACAAATTAAGTTCCTACCAAAACTTAATTTTATGCGGTAAATCGGGAGATATATATGGGAGATAAATCTAAGTTTGAAACGATGTTCACAAAACTTGGCACGTCATTATAGGTTCAATACCAAATTCAGCAAAACTAAACGATCGTCATTATAGACTTAATTCAGAGCGCTATGCAAAATTTTATCTCAATCGAACTCTGGAGTTTGGCACACTACTAAAACTCGGGCAAAATTATTTAAGGGAGCTATATATAACTCTGAACCGATATTCTCCAGTTTTAATGGTTTCATCAATGTGCCATGTACCAAATTTCATTCAATTCAGATCGTCAATACAACCTTTACTTTGTTTACAACATAACATGGATATACATACAGACCGACTGACGTATAGAAAATTATTCAATGCATTTTCTCAAACGTAACCATGGGTCTATCTCGTTTCCTTTTGCATGTTGCAAACATTGCACAAAGACATAATACCCTGTACCACAGTGTGGCGAAGGGTATAATAAAGACCAAGAAGCAAGATGTATATTCTACATTGTTTTTTGCACGATTCAATCAATTGAACCCGTCCACCGATAGCAATTGATACCACAATGGAGTTGACAACCAATGCCGCCAATTTACACCACATAACAATATTTTGGGATAAAAACATATACATGTTGTTATTGATGTGCGATATTAACACAACATCAATGAAAATTGGAACATATGCGAATTGAGAAAATTTGGAATTTCAATGGAAAAGAGAAATATGTTGTATCACCTACTGTTACCGCAATAAGCTGGGAACATTATTACTTACATGTGACCTTTAATTTTCAAATCCCTGCAATATCAATACTATACATTGACACACCGCTTTACCTGGCTCACATATATATTCGTCTGATTGTGATGTACCAATCGACAGGAATATTTGTTAAGCCTTGTTGAAATCAGTAGGTTAGAATAAATCTTTCATAAATATACATATAGTGGCGAAGGGTATCATTTAGTTCCTGGAATTTCTATTAATCGAATATCCGTTAGTTTTGCGTTACGTTATGCAGAGCACTTAAAAAACTACAAACTACCTCAAATTGGCATTCAAAGTAGAGGAAGAATATACATACTTTTTATGCACGGTCGACTTTATATAAATGTGAAAACTTAAAGTGAACAATTTGATGTATACTGTTCCAAAACAGATCAAGTGAACAATGCGTTAAGTTTGGCGGGGCAGAACTTTGTATACCCTACACCATAGGTATACTGTTACTTTAATTAAAGGTCGATGTAAACAAAAATGGGTGAGATATTTTTGTAGGACATATTACAAATATGTGAAGCAGCGCAAACAATATTTTCAAAGATATCTTTCTAAACTACTGACTACGATAAATATTAAATGGTTATTAAATATATTAGGCCCGTATATAAATTCAGTGCGTTGCGTACTAAAATACTCGTTGCGTACTAAAATACTCACTCAATACAGGGTTTGTCGAACGTCCGTATTAACCAAATACGCAAGGATCTTATTTTATTTCGTGTCAGTTGAAAACGTCGAAAAAGGCTGAAAACATTTTTCTAACTCCAGAGACCGCAATTGTAGCCCGAACATCGCGAAATTTTTAATGGAGAAGGGGTCGGGCCAAGGAACAAGTATACCTGTTTTGATAAAGATTGGTCAACATTTAGCGGGTCAAATGGACTCTGACTTTTGTGTTAAAAATGATTCTATGTATTCTTTGGCGTATATATTTACTCCTGAAGGACATAGACCCGAGAAGTTGATAGCATATCCAAGAGGAGTTGCTGACCTTTATATTGATGCCAATTATATTGTCGTATGTACTCGGATGTGGGAGTTACACTTAAATATTTACGGGTAACCCATTACTCCACTAGGGGGCGGAAATATAGCGCTGATCGCTTTGAAATTCTCCATGAAAATCCAGGCATGGTCAAGGATAACGCCTATAATTTTCAATTATGATCAGATAATAATTTTGGGATGAATTGGACCGAAAACATAATTTGTTTATGTTTTTTCGAGTCAATTGAAAGCCGAACATCACAACACAATCCACGGTGAAGGGAATCTGGACAACCACTAGTCGGTCAAGAGGGTGCAAATACCGCGAAATATTGCCCAAGCTCAGAATATAGAACCACACAAAGTTAGATTTTCGTGGAAGTTGTGTAGGGTATCATATGGTCGGCCCCGCTCACTGGTTTAATTTTATTTTTAACGATAGTTGTCTTTTTCACAGAGACAAATTTTGAAAACGATATCTGGATCATTGAATAATTTCCGCACGAATGTGTGATTTTATGTAGCCTATGTTACTTCGAGGACCTCGTGGTACTGTGAAAATCTCACTACGATCTGTTCAACGGTTTCCAACTTTCCCAACGCAAAATGACCACCAATTAAGTTTTTAATTTAATATTTCTCTGACAGTGTTAACAAACTCTCACAATAAAATTCTATTTTGACGGAAGTTTGTTCCTGTCGCATTAACACAATATCGCGACAGCAATATTCATCCCATCAAAGCCAGTTGTTAATAATTGTTTTTGTAATGAAACGGCAAAATCTCATTAACTACTGCTAACATCAAAACGAGTTAAGGGTGAGATGTAACCCTAACAATTTTAGTAGCAACATAAAATTTGTTCACCATCACACAACATCCCTTAATCGGTTTTAGAGTAAAAACTAAATGTTGTTAAGACTAATTTCAATATAATTTGTGCTTGGATAATGAAATAGAATTGTAAATGTAATACCCTACCCCACTATGTGTATATACAAGAAGGGCTCACAAGATTCTTATTTTAATCTGCAATTTTGACAACACTATATACAATACATTCTAGACTTCGATATACTATGCAAAACTTCATTGCAGTAGTGAAACTGTTTGGTTCGTCCTGTATAATTTATCAGATCTGAACTGATAACGACAAAGATCAGAGGATTTGCCCTATTTCAATGGGGGTTCGTAATGAATATGTTCATGTTTATGATTGAACAATTGAAGTAATTGATTAAGACATAATTAATCATAAACAATATGTCATATTCATAGATGTATTTTCAATTTACATACATGGTCAAGACTATAAGTTAACCAAAGAATTTATTAATTATATGTTTAATTAATATGTCAGGAAGTCAACTAGTGTGAAGTCCATTATAAGAAATATTTTTATATAAGAACACTAATTTTCATAGAACTAAGCAATGACTAAGTCCTGACGGAGCTGATATAAGTGATATTGTCCACAACTTCTGATTTACGTTTTGCAGCAAAATTCCAAAAAGTGGACATAATGTCAATATAAAAGTCGATAGCCCATTTTAGTATATCATTTTCCTGGGGATACATTCGGATGTTTACCAATTATTATGATTACCTTTTTAAAGCCAATAAATCTTAAATCGATAAATATTATCTCGTATACTCATTGTGGTGTAACGTAACACGTATTTTGTGTCGTTTTTAGGGAATGCCTTTGCGTAGTGAAAATGGGGAACTGGGCTGGTCGGTTTGTTGCTGTGAACCTCGAAAATATTTCAATTGTGGAAATATTTTCCTCACAATTATCATCAAGCGAAAATTGGAATGAATAAAAGGAAAAGAAAAAGGAAAAATGCAATGTGTTAGTTGGTGGAAAAGTACAATAATGGTTCTTTAGTTTAGTTTAGTTTAGTTTTTCGTATTGAAACGACCGCTTACCAAGGACAACAGTAATGGTTGATGCTCAGTTAACAAGTGATTTATTGAAAAGAAAATCGATCATTAACATGCAGTGAGAGCACATAAAGTTCACTTTTTAGTACAAAGAGAATTTCTCTCAACGAAATGAAAAACTGAATTTGAAAGCTATCTGGGGTGGGAAATCTGGCGTGAACATCCAGGGCCCCTTGCAGTACTACTGCAATGAAAATTAATGTACTTTCTATGTTCACATCTGCTTACAAAAAATGCAATACTGTTAAAACGATTAAGGATATAATGCAATTTTAACATTTAACTTAAAAATATAATGGTCTGCTATTGGAATGTTGTGTGATACAGCGCATCAGCAGGACAGGAGGGCAGGCAGCTCTTCTTCGGAACGTATGAATCTGAAAAGGAAGTTTGTGCTTTGCTGGAAGAAATATAAAATAGTGCTTTCGGTGTTTTTGAATAATCAAAAGTATGTTGGAATAACATTTGGAACTTATAGTTCAGAAAACGTATAGCAGCATGGGAAACATTTCTGTAGAACATAGCTTTGAATTTGTACCTTGGAAATAGTAAGGAATTAATGGTGAATGGAAATAAAATTTGGATGAAATTACCGGAAGAACAAATCTTGGAATATACAGTATTTTCGCTGTCGCAACCCTTACGTTGGAATAACCCAGGTGATTGGATATGTACACATGAAAAGCTATTCGAGGATATGTCAATGCAATGGACAATATCGCTGAAACTTGAATAACGTCTTTAAAATGTATATCAGTATAATGAGGTGAACTGACATAGTTTAGAATTGTGACCCAATTTGAATATCTAGCTGATTCTAAAGCAGTATTATGGCATGGATTGTATCTGGTTGCAACTTGACCCGAATGTGTACTACCAAGTACATCACGCAGAATCTTACTTACAGCAGAATACGTAAACGGAAATACATCAGCTAGTGAAAGACGAATATCAATGTACGGTTTATAAATGACAAGTAATGTGCCAATTTGTAACTGGAAGTTAGCACATTGACCACAGGGGTGGTTGCTGAATCCAATTATCTGGAATGGAGTAGGATCGGGGTGAAGATCTGCTGGAATACGGAATATGCAAATACTTCGATTCAAAAGCCAGTTAGGACACAGGATAACGAAACAATTTGGAACTACTGGATAATGAATATTGAATGCGGAATAATTCAGGTCGTAGCGTAACAGCATTTGAAATATATTGAAAAAATTCACCATAGTAGTAGCTACGGACCGCAGGAAGTCATAAACGAATTCTTTACTCACGCATGAAAGTTGAATTCGAAATTTAAATTCCAAAGGAATGAATTTTTGAATTAATCTCTCGTTATCAGTACGATCACAAATAGGATAAATGGATATATGTATGCGTTTATCACACTCAATGATGTGATAGACAAATTCGTACGCTGGAACGGAAAAACGTATGTTGTAGGAATCCACTCGGAATTGGAGGATATATTTCGATAAGAAACAGAAATTGGAGTGAAAATGTCGTACTCCTGCACGCCGGAAATAGGAATCGGAGCGACAATTTGATACTCCAACATTTCAGGAATCTTTACGGAATTGAAAGACTTCGCTGAATTGGAAACTGGAACTGGAATTTTAGGAATCTTCTCGGAAGCCTTTAATGGATTGGAAACAAGAACTGGAATTTTAGAAGACTTCTCGGATGTGGAAGACTTCAATGTATCGGAAAAAGGAATTAGACGGGAAATGTCATGCTCCATCATGACAGAGAACCTTTCGGATTTGCAAGCTTTCTGTCCATAGAAAATTGGAATGGGAGCGACAATATCGTAATTCATCTTGCAGGAAGCATGTAAATAATGCATGAACGGAATAATGCACGTTTTATTGAAGAACATCTTTGGATTAAAATAGAGATGTGTAGGAATATCGGAAACAAACTCGGAATGAAAGTAATTCGTCAAACCAGAAGCTTTTGAATTAGGTTTAGAACTAGAAGATTGAACCTCTTCTGCATTGGAACAAGTGGACTGTAAATGAGAATCTTGGAAGGGAGGAGATTCGATCTTCGAAGAAGATTTTGAATTGGTGTTAGGCGACTGATTTGGTGAATAGATGTTGGCGGAATCAACATGGAGCATAGAATGGTGTTTCTTTTCACAGAGAACACAATTGAGTTTGGCAGGACAATTACACGCATGATGTGTTTTAGAAAAACAGTTCCGACAAAGACCTAAATTTTTAATCTCTGCCGAACGTTGGTGTGGGCTCATGTCGTTGAAAGTGGGACAATTTCGGATGGTGTGTCCGATTGAGGAACATAATCGACATTTTGGAAATGAACCTCTGCTTTGAATTGTAAATTTATTACAATCGTTGAGTTTTTGCATAGAATGGTGTGAACTTGGAATACTGAAAGTTGATATATGTGTATTCTGAAAATGGCCAAATACTTGGTTTAATTTCGCCATGCATGTTGAATAGGTAATGGAAGCGTTATGAAATGTGGAGTGAATATCAGAATCTTCAACTTTATTTCCATTTTCGACGCATTTCGCAAAAGAGGATTTTACTTCAACCCATATGGATTCAAGCTCGGATATGTGAATTTCTAAAAGTTGAGCTGAAGTTAGTGGAATAAATCCCTTTTGCGCGGCCGTGTCAAACTCTAGAAGACGCTTGACTGAACATAAAAATAATTTATGATACATTTTCTGAATTTTAGGATGTTGGAGAGGAACTCGGATAGTATTTGGAAAATTGTTGAAACTATTCACAAATTTGATTTGTATTTCTCCTTTGTTGAATTGGAAAAGCGAATAAATAATTTGAATGAAGAACGGAAATTATATATATATATATATAAAAAGGGAGGAATAATAATATGGAATCTGCTCAGGAATTGGAAAATAGCAAATGTTATATGCACGTTTTCTTAGTACGAATATATAACTTTTTGAAATATATTGCAAACGATTTATGTTGCGACCATATGTAAGGAATGGTGGTAGGGTGCTTGTACTAAAAGAAACAGTGTATTAGTACAACGCTCTCAATGAAAGAAACTCAGTGAAAAAAGAAAGAAAGACATGAAGAGAAGTGCTTGTTGTTTTATATGTTGACGATTGGAATGGAAAAAACAACAACTGCAGTTGAAATGAGAAATAGTTATTTTGTTAGCACTCTACAACAATAATAACTGTATTGGATAAAAATGGATGAATAGGAAAATAAATAGTTCTCGCGACGGCAAATCAATAGGAAATGTAGGAATTGGAATACGCTGTCGCGAAATAGAAAAACAATTGATGTGTTAATTGTTGTTGTAAAATATCTGAATCAAAAATATTTCAAAGAAATTCAAAATTATTTACAATTTTGAAATTTGGAATTTATGACTTATGCTTTAATGAAAATCGAAAATTTATTCTTTGTAAATTCACAAATAATGTATTTGGAAATAATAATGAAAATTCGGAAAAATCAAAAAAGGAAAGAAATAAGGCAGTTTTGACCTTCTTATATATATATATATATATATATATGGAAAGCGACCTCTATCGGCGGTATAGTGAAATATAAATAAAAACCGTCGAAGGGTTCATACGATATTGGACAAGGTCCCAAAAAACTCCAATAAGTTGTGTGAAATAAAAAGAATTTCGTTTTATTTTAGTATTTTAATATACATTATAGCGACACCTAGCGACAGCAGGATGTACTATAAATGTATAGACACGTTGAAGAAAGGCAACCCCGCTTATGTATATATATATATATATATATATATGTGCAAGAATTTTATGTCGCAAACTCTTTATAATGCGACCATATAAACAGATCGACTGTAGGGTGCCTGTGTACTAAAGAGAACAACGAATAGTTCTATCACTGTTGAGACAACAACAATCTAACACTGACTGAGCGAACGAACGGCCCAACAAGCAATAATAGAATGTGTGTGTAAAAAACCAGTTTTGTGTGTATTAACAGAACAAATCACTGGTGATGGGAATATTGTTGTTACGTAGATGATAACGTAAGCAACCACAGCAGTGGTACGGAGCAGTTGTGACGTTGGTTCTCTTCAACAATAACTGCTCTGTGGATAATAGAAAAAGGAATAGAAAAACAGAACAGCTCTCAACGAAATGATCTCGCGACGGTAATGTAAAGGAAAAAAGAAATGAACAAACACACTGTCGCGAGATAAAATAAATTATGTGGAATTATTTTGTTGTTCTCTTTGATGGAAAAAGATAATGAAATAACGAAAAGGAATTAATTGAAATAATAAAAAATAATAACGAAATATGTATTAGAAATGGAAGAATATATTTCAATAATGGAAATATTAAACGGAACAATTAAATATTGATAAATAGAATTGAAAAATGGTTGAAGGAAATTACTGGAACACTTTTTGTACGAAATTGAAACACTGTGCCAGAAAAAAAGAAATTACAAATTGCCGTCGGTAAAATGCACTTCACTTTTAGCACAGAAAATTGTTATCACTTTTTCGTAATGAAACGCACTATTTTGGATGAAAGCAAAGCACAAACTTACCTTTTTCTGGATGAAAAAATGAAAATGATGATGATGAATAGGTGGAAATTTCACGGCAACAACCTGGAATCCGGCTCGATGTGGACCAAAATGAAAATGCCAATTGTGGGAATCTTCACGGGGAAACTGGGCTGGTCGGTTTGTTGCTGTGAACCTCGAAAATATTTCAATTGTGGAAATATTTTCCTCACAATTATCATCAAGCGAAAATTGGAATGAATAAAAGGAAAAGAAAAAGGAAAAATGCAATGTGTTAGTTGGTGGAAAAGTACAATAATGGTTCTTTATTTAGTTTTTCGTATTGAAACGACCGCTTACCAAGGACAACAGTAATGGTTGATGCTCAGTTAACAAGTGATTTATTGAAAAGAAAATCGATCATTAACATGCAGTGAGAGCACATAAAGTTCACTTTTTAGTACAAAGAGAATTTCTCTCAACGAAATAAAAAACTGAATTTGAAAGGTATCTGGGGTGGGAAATCTGGCGTGAACACGTAGTTTAACCGCAAATCTATTCAATGCTGAATGGAATTTCCAACTTCACAACTATGCTCATAATAAATAGAACTTTTTACAACCATCTTAATCTCAACCGATTTTCACCAAATTCAATGGGGACGTTTATGGTTAAAACAAACGAGCTTTGCCAATCTTCGTCGAATCATAAATGCAACATGTACATTATTCACAATTTTACATAGACGGAAGAGCTGACATTCAAACGACTCCGAATGCGATTCAATGCATGTTCTCAAAAGGGTTTTTTTTTCTTTCGCTTGTTACAAACATATTAACAAAGGCATAAAACTCCGTACCACGGAGTTGTGTACGGTATGAAAAATTATTTAACCGAACTAAATGCCAGCTCCAAATTGTTGCATGCTGCAAAGCAGATACAATTCATTGCCATTACATTACATTGGCACTGAATATAAAATGCAATGTGGAACAGAACAATTAAAGTGGCAATATTTATTATTTAATAGTATTCAAAGTGCTGCCTTTTAGTGTTTCACTTTCAACATTAATTAAATTCACAGCATACAATTGCCATTCTCAATTGTAGAAAAAATTTTCATTTCTGTTGATATCTGACAGAAATAATCATGAAATGGGATTACCCTGTTGCTTTATTTCTACTGAATGTTTTGGGCAATGAAAAGAACATGAAGTCAAATTTACTGTGACATCAGTTGTTTATATGTTGACATTGTTCACGTGATTTTTTCAATTTACGAGTATATTTCGTAATCATTTTATATATTCCATCAGGAGATGTCATTGAATTCTATTTTCATGTAAAATGATAAAAAAATAATTTTTTAACTAATTCAATCAAAAAGAGTAAAAAATATGAAACTAAAGGCAAAATAATCATCAAGTTTGTATAGTTTAACTTTGAGAAAAAATTCAATAGTAACCATGTTAAATTTAAGCAAATCCTTTTTTCATTTTCGAAACATAATCCTTTTTGAAAAAATAAGGGAAGTCTGAAAGTCTATCACTAAAAACCAAACAAAAATTGTTTGCCTTCTTGCCAATGAACTCCTTTAGTAACCATTTTTGCATGACTCAATGAATTCATCTGTAAATCCAGCATCCCTTTTTCGTTTATCTTTAAATTAGGCTTAAAAAACAAATTTAATCAACATGTTACAAATAAAATACCTCTACGAAAACAGAAAGACTATCGGGTACAGCAGGAGACATCACCATCTACTAAAATATACAATAACCTAGATATGGGCCATGAAAGGGTCTTCTCTTCATTGTACCCCAAAGAATAATGTGGTCAAAGCGTCACGAATTGATTACGAGTAGAGGAATGAAACAATATTATGTTCGATAATAAATTTTTTTGTCGCAATGTGTTTATGGTACATTTCACAGTTTTATGAAGGAGCATTGTTGAATTGTGTTTTATTTTTGCATTTAACGGAATCGACATGGAGAGGTTATGGCCTTTTTTCATATGGACTTAAAAGTTAATTTTAAAAACTGACTAGCATGAATGCGTCTTATATATACCCTAACAACAATCTGTTATATTCAATAGCTAAAATGTAAAAAGACGAAATTTTATATTAAAATGTAGTACCTTAACACTAGATTTGAAATGTGATAACTACTTATATTTAAACATTAATTTAAATTATAATTAATATTAATACTTAAATATATGTAAAGGTGTATATCCCTCCCCGCAAACTCCTTCGTTTTGCTTTATTGAATGCAATATTCCTGTTTATACAGCTGTGAGCTAAAGTCAATTTTCATATAAACATTTTCTTCAAAGAGTACAATGAACTATACAAGCAAATTACATGAAATTTAAATTCAGCAGTATTTTGGTTTTGGTGGTTTATTTTCGGCTCATTCAACCGATATACTTAATACAAATGACACCTAAATTTGTCGATGACCGTATTAATAGACGCCGTAATGAATGAAACTTGCCTGAATAGACACATGAACGTCTCTGATATTCTAATATTGTGGCAAATGCTCCGTTTGATATAAAATTGTTTTTAAAATGCATGAATATCTAAAATATGTCGGTTTGAGCACTTCAATTTCGAAGGCGAAAGAGAGCATCATGAACGATTCTCTGCAAATATGTATTCTGAACATAATGTGCACAAAATTTACAGAAAACACTAAATATAAAACTTTAAATATTTAAGCCTCACAAAAATGTTTTAATAATAGTAATAATTTACTGGAATAACAGTAATTACTTACTAGAACATACAAAATGAGCTGAAACTTTTAAAAAGTACATTTTGCCAATATGATAAAGCTTTCGTAATTGAATCGATGATTTTGTCATTGGTATTGCAGAAAGAGGTATATTTAGAAATAATTAGTGAAAGAAGAAGTTATGAGAGACACAGAAAATGAAACACATATCACAACTGCACTATAGATGTCATTTAAACACTTCGGAATAATAATATTCCCCTAGATTTTTCTAATAATATTCTAAATTTTTGACCTTAAACCTTAAAATATAATAATTTACACCTTAAAATATATATTCTTAGTCAGCATTTCAGGTTTATGGCAAAGATAGTATTTTCTTTGCCATAAACCCCTGAAAATGTTCGATATAAGTCAATGTGTACAAATTAGAGGTTGGTTAAATTTTTGCTATGTTAAAGTTCCTATCGTAGTTTCCCATCCTGAGTGTCTGAAATTTGATATTTTCCTTAGAATATAAACGACTTACACATACTGGTCACGACTTTTTAAAAAAAGTGAACCCGTGAATACAAGCGCTAAATAAAATAATTGCAGCTTCCTCATGACATCAGTGTCTCTTTTACATGAGTATACGAATATTCTTCTTTTGCGTCGACCTAGTATCATAGGACATGTAGGACGATCTGCAAAAAACATAAGCGTAAGCAAGATCATTAAGATAAGCAGTTTCCCTAGCAATCATACTGATATAATGGCTTATGTTATTATTTTTTACCCAATACGTTCGGGTTGGATGTTGAAGACAAAGTGCAGAATATCTGCTAAGCATTCGGCATACCCAGCTTACGCTCAGAGGCCCCTTGGATAAGCAGAGGAATATGAAATATTTTTATATCTGCAAAACAACACACAGTCAACCTTTTTTAATATTTACTGTCATCTATCATTTTTGGACATATTTATATAATTTTTACATCGGATGAATATTGAATAACAGCTTAGTGTCTTGAACAAATTGTAATTCAACCTGTTGGATTTTGATTGACATAGAACTGCAACATATAAATATAGGCAGGAAAATAATCAACCGAATTTAATACAGACAATTAAATATATGCACGGATGTTTGACTTAAAAGTGCTCAAGAAATTTATTTATTTGAGAAATGGGTAACATCAGTTAACTTTGTCCATATTTTTATTGTGATACAGCTAACAACGTTAACTTTTGTTGTAGAGAACAAATTTTGCAAAATGAGCTAAAAGTGAATTGTACATTACTGTCTAAATCTGCAATATAACGAAGTATTCAATTGCATTTCCCAAACAATCAACTTAAACAAATTTCATATCTTAACCACACTTTTTCTAATATTAATACACATTTTCATTTGTGGCTAATTTCTTAACGTTTTCTTTCGCTGCCTTTCTAGTATTAATTTTAAACTGAAAGTGTGGTAAATTAATAACAAGCACAACGATGTAAAATTTCTAACATTTCATTTAATTGTTGCAGGATATTAATATTGGGAAACTGATGGCAGACGAATGCTAATAAAATATATTGCAAGCAATGTTATGTAAACGAAATAATCTAAAACCATGCAATAGAATAAGTGAAGTCTATAAATGCAGTCTGTCAGATTTGCATTAGGTATTTTGGAAAGTGTAGAAACCAGATGATTGAATGGAACACCGGTTTGCGTTTTTGATACAAATATACATACATTTATCTGCATGCTATTAAACTCTCTACTATGAAGTGGAGTATCTATACTAATAAAAGAGTAAATAAAAGAGTAATAAAAGTGTGAAGTGATTGACTGACTTACTGACTTAACGATTCATCAACGCCCAGACGAAACGGCTGAAGCTAGAATCTTGAAATTTTGGTTGAGGGTCACTCCGGTGACACATAATGCTGGGTTTTTGGAAATTCGTACTGAACTTTGCAGTTAGGATCATTATTGGGGTATGTAGAAAGTTTTGGAAATTTGTACTAAATGGTACTATATTTTGATTTGGGTGAACCGATAGAGCTAGAATCTTGAAATTTGAAGTTAGGATCACTGTAGGGGTGTTAGATTGGGGTATGTAGGAAGTTTTGGAAATGTATACTAAATTTAATGCAATAATTAATGAACCAATAGAGCTGGAATTCTGAAATTTGTTAATTAGATTTCCATTACATTATATTATGTAAGTACAAAATTTGATATCATTTTCATTCAGGTGAACCAACGTTTTTTTATTAATTCGTAGTTATGATTGTTAAAGTAACTGGTACTAAATTTGGATTTGGGTGAACCTATATTTAAAATTTGATTGTAGTGATTCTAAATCTACTGAGTAGTTTTAGAATCTAAGATTATTGTTGAACAAGACGTACAACAATATAAATTTGCAACTACAACAACACAACGAGTATTCAGACGATACTTACGTTTTGTTGACTGCAAATTAAACACACTTCAAAACAATTTAAATCAATATTCAAATATATGACACTGTCGGTCCTTTTTATTAAATTCAAATTGTTGAAATAAATTATTCAATATTTATTCAATTATTTTGATCTGGCGATCCACTGGCTTTAAACTTCAAGAAGAAGAGTGACATTTTCTTTTTGGTGGAGATGGGACCTCATCGATAAATTACTTATCGAGATCGATGAGGTCCATTTCAATGTCATCGTCCAATGGGTTGGGCTGATTCCCAACATGCCGGGGCCCTTGCACTGGTGCAACAGATAATGCGCCCGCAATTCTCTCTAGTACTTCCAAGAACCTATTCATCCCGTCGGGTTGTAATAAATTTGTGGTCATTGGAAAATGTGTATTTGTTTGCACTGGAGATTGTGTGTTTATTTCATCTTTTTGTGTTTGTTTCTGTGGTTCATTGGTTGATTGTTGTTGGGGATTTTCAGTTTGTTTCTGGCTTGTCTTCTTCGTTTTGGCTGGTGTGGCTTGTCGTTGCTTTTTTTTGTTGTTGGAAATTTTTTGCCTGCTCATCATGCTCCTTTGCTTTCCTTTGCAATCTTTTAGCCTCTTGATGGAGCCTTTTCGCCTCTTGTTGATGTTGTCTTGCCGTGTTAAATTTTGCGCCGGAGCCTGCAGAGTTGACTTGTGTTTGCAGGCCAATTAATAATTGTTGTTGCTGCTGTATTTGCGATTCCCTTTGGTTGGAATATGGGTGGAATCTTGCTCCCGACACATGTGCACTAACTACGTTTGCACGAGTCCCTATTGCTGTTGTCATCGGACGATGAAGCATGGTGTTGTGTCTCGCCCCACACATTCGACAATTTCCTGTCCATATGCATTTTCGGACAAAATGATTGTGACCCAAACAATTGATGCAGTACTTGTGGGATAGTACTACATCCTCCCTCTGCTCTACAGACATCATTCTAAATGATGGACAAAATCTCAAATGATGAATGCCAAAGCACATTCTGCATTTTTCAATTTGTCCCATGTTCATGATTGTACAACTGTAATATATATTAAAAGAAAAAATTGCAAGAAATGTGTGCCATTT